>NC_081141.1:7683392-7983392 GCF_958295425.1 Solea solea | reverse complement strand
AAAAAGACACCAGAGCGACTGACCTTTGACCTTTCCAAAGGTTGCACCAGTCTGAAACTCGGCACCCTGGATCAGCCTTAGTCCCTGATACACACATGGGAAAATCAGACTCCTGGCTCAATGCCTTTAGGAATTATTACAAAAAACACACCAGAGCGGCTGACCTTTGACCTTTCCAAAGGTTGCACAGGTCTGAAACTCGGCACCCTAGATCAGCCTTAGTCCCTGATACACATAAGGAAAACTCAGACTCCTGGCTTAATGCCTTTAGGAATTATTACAAAAAACACACCTAAACGGCTGACCTTTGACCTTTCCGAAGGTTGCACAGGTCTGAAACTCGGCACCCTGGATCAACCTTAGTCCCTGATACACACATGGAAAAATCAGACTCCTGGCTCAATGCCTTTAGGAATTATTACAAAAAACACACCTAAACGGCTGACCTTTGACCTTTCCAAAGGTTGCACAGGTCTGAAACTCGGCACCCTGGATCAACCTTAGTCCCTGATACACACACGGAAAAATCAGACTCCTGGCTCAATGCCTTTAGGAATTATTACAAAAAACACACCAGAGCGGCTGACCTTTGACCTTTCCAAAGGTTGCACCAGTCTGAAACTCGGCACCCTGGATCAGCCAGGAGTCCCTGATACACATACGGAGAAATCAGCATCCGGGCTCATTGCCTTTAGGAATTATTGAAGAAAAGACAGTTTCCCACCTGTCTTACGTTTGAATTTTACAGACTGTGTTTTTGGCAGTTTTTTTTGGCCAGGGGGAAAAAAGCCCAAAGTCCTGTGTCCAAAAACTGAAAATCAGGTCATGTCAGACTCTATACAGTCCTAGACTCTTTGGCCAGAGTGGAAGTTTTGGAGGGACTACATTTCTACAGGTCGCAGGAGTGTGAATATTTCATATGTCGTTTGGGGTCCCAAGACGAGCGGAACGACATGGGGAACATTAGTATATCTTATAAGATGTTAACTTTATTTGTGAGGTTTATGTTATGGGACAGTAGAAAAATGAAAAAAAATCAGAAAACAGTCGTATTCCAGGTGAATGCGCACAAAAACAGACAAAAATAGAAAAACACATTCAAACAGTGAAATCATTGCAAAATCAAACACTGAAGGTATATAACTATATCTTATGAGATGTTAAATTTATTTGTGAGGTTTATGTTATGGGACAATAAAAAAATGAAAAAAATCAGAAAACAGCAGTATCCCTGCTGAATGCGCACAAAAACAGACACAAATAGAAAAACACAGCCAAACAGTGAAATCATTATAAATTCAAACACTGAGGGTACATCAATATACCTTATAAGATGTTAACTTCATATTATAGGACAGTAGAAAAAAGATTAAAATACCCTCGATCAGCCTTAGTCCCTGATACACATACGGAAGACTCAGACTCCTGGCTTAATGCCTTTAGGAATTATTACAAAAAACACACCTAAACGGCTGACCTTTGACCTTTCCGAAGGTTACACAGGTCTGAAACTCGGCACCCTAGATTAGCCTTAGTCCCTGATACACATACGGAAAAATCAGACTCCTGGCTCAATGCCTTTAGGAATTATTACAAAAAACACACCCCAACGGCTGACCATTGACCTTTCCGAAGGTTACACAGGTCTGAAACTCGGCACCCTGGATCAGCCTTAGTCCCTGATACACACATGGGAAAATCAGACTCCTGGCTCAATGCCTTTAGGAATTATTACAAAAAACACACCAGAGCGGCTGACCTTTGACCTTTCCAAAGGTTGCACAGGTCTGAAACTCGGCACCCTAGATCAGCCTTAGTCCCTGATACACATAAGGAAAACTCAGACTCCTGGCTTAATGCCTTTAGGAATTATTACAAAAAACACACCTAAACGGCTGACCTTTGACCTTTCCGAAGGTTGAACAGGTCTGAAACTCGGCACCCTGGATCAACCTTAGTCCCTGATACACACATGGAAAAATCAGACTCCTGGCTCAATGCCAAAAAAAAAAGGAAAATTAGGAATTATTACAAAAAACACACCTAAACGGCTGACCTTTGACCTTTCCAAAGGTTGCACAGGTCTGAAACTCGGCACCCTGGATCAACCTTAGTCCCTGATACACACACGGAAAAATCAGACTCCTGGCTCAATGCCTTTAGGAATTATTACAAAAAAGACACCAGAGCGACTGACCTTTGACCTTTCCAAAGGTTGCACCAGTCTGAAACTCGGCACCCTGGATCAGCCTTAGTCCCTGATACACACATGGGAAAATCAGACTCCTGGCTCAATGCCTTTAGGAATTATTACAAAAAACACACCAGAGCGGCTGACCTTTGACCTTTCCAAAGGTTGCACAGGTCTGAAACTCGGCACCCTAGATCAGCCTTAGTCCCTGATACACATAAGGAAAACTCAGACTCCTGGCTTAATGCCTTTAGGAATTATTACAAAAAACACACCTAAACGGCTGACCTTTGACCTTTCCGAAGGTTGCACAGGTCTGAAACTCGGCACCCTGGATCAACCTTAGTCCCTGATACACACATGGAAAAATCAGACTCCTGGCTCAATGCCTTTAGGAATTATTACAAAAAACACACCTAAACGGCTGACCTTTGACCTTTCCAAAGGTTGCACAGGTCTGAAACTCGGCACCCTGGATCAACCTTAGTCCCTGATACACACACGGAAAAATCAGACTCCTGGCTCAATGCCTTTAGGAATTATTACAAAAAACACACCAGAGCGGCTGACCTTTGACCTTTCCAAAGGTTGCACCAGTCTGAAACTCGGCACCCTGGATCAGCCAGGAGTCCCTGATACACATACGGAGAAATCAGCATCCGGGCTCATTGCCTTTAGGAATTATTGAAGAAAAGACAATTTCCCACCTGTCTTACGTTTGAATTTTACAGACTGTGTTTTTGGCAGTTTTTTTTGGCCAGGGGGAAAAAAGCCCAAAGTCCTGTGTCCAAAAACTGAAAATCAGGTCATGTCAGACTCTATACAGTCCTAGACTCTTTGGCCAGAGTGGAAGTTTTGGAGGGACTACATTTCTACAGGTCGCAGGAGTGTGAATATTTCATATGTCGTTTGGGGTCCCAAGACGAGCGGAACGACATGGGGAACATTAGTATATCTTATAAGATGTTAACTTTATTTGTGAGGTTTATGTTATGGGACAGTAGAAAAATGAAAAAAAATCAGAAAACAGTCGTATTCCAGGTGAATGCGCACAAAAACAGACAAAAATAGAAAAACACATTCAAACAGTGAAATCATTGCAAAATCAAACACTGAAGGTATATAACTATATCTTATGAGATGTTAAATTTATTTGTGAGGTTTATGTTATGGGACAGTAGAAAAATGAAAAAAAATCAGAAAACAGTCGTATCCCTGCTGAATGCGCACAAAAACAGACACAAATAGAAAAACACATCCAAACAGTGAAATCATTGCAAAATCAAACACTGAAGGTATATAACTATATCTTATGAGATGTTAACTTTATTTGTGAGGTTTATGTTATGGGACAATAAAAAAATGAAAAAAATCAGAAAACAGCAGTATCCCTGCTGAATGCGCACAAAAACAGACACAAATAGAAAAACACATCCAAACAGTGAAATCATTATAAATTCAAACAATGAGGGTAAATCAATATACCTTATAAGATGTTAACTTCATATTATAGGACAGTAGAAAAAAGATTAAAATACCCTCGATCAGCCTTAGTCCCTGATACACATACGGAAGACTCAGACTCCTGGCTTAATGCCTTTAGGAATTATTACAAAAAACACACCTAAACTGCTGACCTTTGACCTTTCCGAAGGTTACACAGGTCTGAAACTCGGCACCCTAGATTAGCCTTAGTCCCTGATACACATACGGAAAAATCAGACTCCTGGCTCAATGCCTTTAGGAATTATTACAAAAAACACACCAGAGCGGCTGACCTTTGACCTTTCCAAAGGTTGCACCGGTCTGAAACTCGGCACCCTGGATCAGCCAGGAGTCCCTGATACACATACGGAGAAATCAGCATCCGGGCTCATTGCCTTTAGGAATTATTGAAGAAAAGTTAGTTTCCCACCTTTCTTACGTTTGAATTTTACAGACTGTGTTTTTGGCAGTTTTTTTTTGGCCAGGGGGAAAAAAGCCCAAAGTCCTGTGTCCAAAAACTGAAAAATCAGGTCATGTCAGACTCTATACAGTCTTAGACTCTTTGGCCAGAGTGGAAGTTTTGGAGGGACTACATTTCTACAGGTCGCAGGAGTGTGAATATTTCATATGTCGTTTGGGGTCCCAAGACGAGCGGAACGACGAGGGTACATTAGTATATCTTATAAGATGTTAACATTATTTGTGAGGTTTATGTTATGGGACAGTAGAAAATTTAAAAAAATCAGAAAACAGTCGTATTCCAGCTGAATGTGCACAAAAACAGACACAAATAGAAAAACACATCCAAACAGTGAAATCATTGCAAAATCAAACACTGAGGGTACCGAAGAATATCTTATAAGATGTTAACTTTATTTGTGAGGTTTATGTTATGGGACAGTAGAAAAATGAAAAAAAATCAGAAAACAGTCGTATTCCAGGTGAATGTGCACAAAAACAGACAAAAATAGAAAAACACATTCAAACAGTGAAATCATTGCAAAATCAAACACTGAAGGTATATAACTATATCTTATGAGATGTTAACTTTATTTGTGAGGTTTATGTTATGGGACAATAAAAAAATGAAAAAAATCAGAAAACAGTCGTATCCCTGCTGAATGCGCACAAAAACAGACACAAATAGAAAAACACATCCAAACAGTGAAATCATTATAAATTCAAACACTGAGGGTAAATCAATATACCTTATAAGATGTTAACTTCATATTATAGGACAGTAGAAAAAAGATTAAAATACCCTCGATCAGCCTTAGTCCCTGATACACATACGGAAGACTCAGACTCCTGGCTTAATGCCTTTAGGAATTATTACAAAAAACACACCTAAACTGCTGACCTTTGACCTTTCCGAAGGTTACACAGGTCTGAAACTCGGCACCCTAGATTAGCCTTAGTCCCTGATACACATACGGAAAAATCAGACTCCTGGCTCAATGCCTTTAGGAATTATTACAAAAAACACACCAGAGCGGCTGACCTTTGACCTTTCCAAAGGTTGCACCGGTCTGAAACTCGGCAACCTGGATCAGCCAGGAGTCCCTGATACACATACGGAGAAATCAGCATCCGGGCTCATTGCCTTTAGGAATTATTGAAGAAAAGACAGTTTCCCACCTTTCTTACGTTTGAATTTTACAGACTGTGTTTTTGGCAGTTTTTTTTTGGCCAGGGGGAAAAAAGCCCAAAGTCCTGTGTCCAAAAACTGAAAAATCAGGTCATGTCAGACTCTATACAGTCTTAGACTCTTTGGCCAGAGTGGAAGTTTTGGAGGGACTACATTTCTACAGGTCGCAGGAGTGTGAATATTTCATATGTCGTTTGGGGTCCCAAGACGAGCGGAACGACGAGGGTACATTAGTATATCTTATAAGATGTTAACATTATTTGTGAGGTTTATGTTATGGGACAGTAGAAAATTTAAAAAAATCAGAAAACAGTCGTATTCCAGCTGATGTGCACAAAAACAGACACAAATAGAAAAACACATCCAAACAGTGAAATCATTGCAAAATCAAACACTGAGGGTACCGAAGAATATCGTATAAGATGTTAACTTTATTTGTGAGGTTTATGTTATGGGACAGTAGAAAAATGAAAAAAAATCAGAAAACAGTCGTATTCCAGGTGAATGCGCACAAAAACAGACAAAAATAGAAAAACACATTCAAACAGTGAAATCATTGCAAAATCAAACACTGAAGGTATATAACTATATCTTATGAGATGTTAAATTTATTTGTGAGGTTTATGTTATGGGACAGTAGAAAAATGAAAAAAAATCAGAAAACAGTCGTATCCCTGCTGAATGCGCACAAAAACAGACACAAATAGAAAAACACATCCAAACAGCGAAATCATTGCAAAATCAAACACTGAAGGTATATAACTATATCTTATGAGATGTTAACTTTATTTGTGAGGTTTATGTTATGGGACAGTAGAAAATTTAAAAAAATCAGAAAACAGTCGTATTCCAGCTGAATGTGCACAAAAACAGACACAAATAGAAAAACACATCCAAACAGTGAAATCATTGCAAAATCAAACACTGAGGGTACCGAAGAATATCTTATAAGATGTTAACTTTATTTGTGAGGTTTATGTTATGGGACAGTAGAAAAATGAAAAAAAATCAGAAAACAGTCGTATTCCAGGTGAATGCGCACAAAAACAGACAAAAATAGAAAAACACATTCAAACAGTGAAATCATTGCAAAATCAAACACTGAAGGTATATAACTATATCTTATGAGATGTTAACTTTATTTGTGAGGTTTATGTTATGGGACAATAAAAAAATGAAAAAAATCAGAAAACAGTCGTATCCCTGCTGAATGCGCACAAAAACAGACACAAATAGAAAAACACATCCAAACAGTGAAATCATTATAAATTCAAACACTGAGGGTAAATCAATATACCTTATAAGATGTTAACTTCATATTATAGGACAGTAGAAAAAAGATTAAAATACCCTCGATCAGCCTTAGTCCCTGATACACATACGGAAGACTCAGACTCCTGGCTTAATGCCTTTAGGAATTATTACAAAAAACACACCTAAACTGCTGACCTTTGACCTTTCCGAAGGTTACACAGGTCTGAAACTCGGCACCCTAGATTAGCCTTAGTCCCTGATACACATACGGAAAAATCAGACTCCTGGCTCAATGCCTTTAGGAATTATTACAAAAAACACACCAGAGCGGCTGACCTTTGACCTTTCCAAAGGTTGCACCGGTCTGAAACTCGGCAACCTGGATCAGCCAGGAGTCCCTGATACACATACGGAGAAATCAGCATCCGGGCTCATTGCCTTTAGGAATTATTGAAGAAAAGACAGTTTCCCACCTTTCTTACGTTTGAATTTTACAGACTGTGTTTTTGGCAGTTTTTTTTTGGCCAGGGGGAAAAAAGCCCAAAGTCCTGTGTCCAAAAACTGAAAAATCAGGTCATGTCAGACTCTATACAGTCTTAGACTCTTTGGCCAGAGTGGAAGTTTTGGAGGGACTACATTTCTACAGGTCGCAGGAGTGTGAATATTTCATATGTCGTTTGGGGTCCCAAGACGAGCGGAACGACGAGGGTACATTAGTATATCTTATAAGATGTTAACATTATTTGTGAGGTTTATGTTATGGGACAGTAGAAAATTTAAAAAAATCAGAAAACAGTCGTATTCCAGCTGATGTGCACAAAAACAGACACAAATAGAAAAACACATCCAAACAGTGAAATCATTGCAAAATCAAACACTGAGGGTACCGAAGAATATCTTATAAGATGTTAACTTTATTTGTGAGGTTTATGTTATGGGACAGTAGAAAAATGAAAAAAAATCAGAAAACAGTCGTATTCCAGGTGAATGCGCACAAAAACAGACAAAAATAGAAAAACACATTCAAACAGTGAAATCATTGCAAAATCAAACACTGAAGGTATATAACTATATCTTATGAGATGTTAAATTTATTTGTGAGGTTTATGTTATGGGACAGTAGAAAAATGAAAAAAAATCAGAAAACAGTCGTATCCCTGCTGAATGCGCACAAAAACAGACACAAATAGAAAAACACATCCAAACAGCGAAATCATTGCAAAATCAAACACTGAAGGTATATAACTATATCTTATGAGATGTTAACTTTATTTGTGAGGTTTATGTTATGGGACAATAAAAAAATGAAAAAAATCAGAAAACAGCAGTATCCCTGCTGAATGCGCACAAAAACAGACACAAATAGAAAAACACATCCAAACAGTGAAATCATTATAAATTCAAACACTGAGGGTAAATCAATATACCTTATAAGATGTTAACTTCATATTATAGGACAGTAGAAAAAAGATTAAAATACCCTCGATCAGCCTTAGTCCCTGATACACATACGGAAGACTCAGACTCCTGGCTTAATGCCTTTAGGAATTATTACAAAAAACACACCTAAACGGCTGACCTTTGACCTTTCCGAAGGTTACACAGGTCTGAAACTCGGCACCCTAGATTAGCCTTAGTCCCTGATACACATACGGAAAAATCAGACTCCTGGCTCAATGCCTTTAGGAATTATTACAAAAAACACACCCCAACGGCTGACCATTGACCTTTCCGAAGGTTACACAGGTCTGAAACTCGGCACCCTGGATCAGCCTTAGTCCCTGATACACACATGGGAAAATCAGACTCCTGGCTCAATGCCTTTAGGAATTATTACAAAAAACACACCAGAGCGGCTGACCTTTGACCTTTCCAAAGGTTGCACAGGTCTGAAACTCGGCACCCTAGATCAGCCTTAGTCCCTGATACACATAAGGAAAACTCAGACTCCTGGCTTAATGCCTTTAGGAATTATTACAAAAAACACACCTAAACGGCTGACCTTTGACCTTTCCGAAGGTTGCACAGGTCTGAAACTCGGCACCCTGGATCAACCTTAGTCCCTGATACACACATGGAAAAATCAGACTCCTGGCTCAATGCCTTTAGGAATTATTACAAAAAACACACCTAAACGGCTGACCTTTGACCTTTCCGAAGGTTGCACAGGTCTGAAACTCGGCACCCTGGATCAACCTTAGTCCCTGATACACACACGGAAAAATCAGACTCCTGGCTCAATGCCTTTAGGAATTATTACAAAAAACACACCAGAGCGGCTGACCTTTGACCTTTCCAAAGGTTGCACCAGTCTGAAACTCGGCACCCTGGATCAGCCAGGAGTCCCTGATACACATACGAAGAAATCAGCATCCGGGCTCATTGCCTTTAGGAATTATTGAAGAAAAGACAGTTTCCCACCTGTCTTACGTTTGAATTTTACAGACTGTGTTTTTGGCAGTTTTTTTTGGCTAGGGGGAAAAAAGCCCAAAGTCCTGTGTCCAAAAACTGAAAATCAGGTCATGTCAGACTCTATACAGTCCTAGACTCTTTGGCCAGAGTGGAAGTTTTGGAGGGACTACATTTCTACAGGTCGCAGGAGTGTGAATATTTCATATGTCGTTTGGGGTCCCAAGACGAGCGGAACGACATGGGGAACATTAGTATATCTTATAAGATGTTAACTTTATTTGTGAGGTTTATGTTATGGGACAGTAGAAAATGAAAAAAAATCAGAAAACAGTCGTATTCCAGGTGAATGCGCACAAAAACAGACAAAAATAGAAAAACACATTCAAACAGTGAAATCATTGCAAAATCAAACACTGAAGGTATATAACTATATCTTATGAGATGTTAACTTTATTTGTGAGGTTTATGTTATGGGACAGTAGAAAAATGAAAAAAAATCAGAAAACAGTCGTATCCCTGCTGAATGCGCACAAAAACAGACACAAATAGAAAAACACATCCAAACAGTGAAATCATTGCAAAATCAAACACTGAAGGTATATAACTATATCTTATGAGATGTTAACTTTATTTGTGAGGTTTATGTTATGGGACAATAAAAAAATGAAAAAAATCAGAAAACAGCCGTATCCCTGCTGAATGCGCACAAAAACAGACACAAATAGAAAAACACATCCAAACAGTGAAATCATTATAAATTCAAACACTGAGGGTAAATCAATATACCTTATAAGATGTTAACTTCATATTATAGGACAGTAGAAAAAAGATTAAAATACCCTCGATCAGCCTTAGTCCCTGATACACATACGGAAGACTCAGACTCCTGGCTTAATGCCTTTAGGAATTATTACAAAAAACACACCTAAACTGCTGACCTTTGACCTTTCCGAAGGTTACACAGGTCTGAAACTTGGCACCCTAGATTAGCCTTAGTCCCTGATACACATACGGAAAAATCAGACTCCTGGCTCAATGCCTTTAGGAATTATTACAAAAAACACACCAGAGCGGCTGACCTTTGACCTTTCCAAAGGTTGCACCGGTCTGAAACTCGGCACCCTGGATCAGCCAGGAGTCCCTGATACACATACGGAGAAATCAGCATCCGGGCTCATTGCCTTTAGGAATTATTGAAGAAAAGACAGTTTCCCACCTTTCTTACGTTTGAATTTTACAGACTGTGTTTTTGGCAGTTTTTTTTTGGCCAGGGGGAAAAAAGCCCAAAGTCCTGTGTCCAAAAACTGAAAAATCAGGTCATGTCAGACTCTATACAGTCTTAGACTCTTTGGCCAGAGTGGAAGTTTTGGAGGGACTACATTTCTACAGGTCGCAGGAGTGTGAATATTTCATATGTCGTTTGGGGTCCCAAGACGAGCGGAACGACGAGGGTACATTAGTATATCTTATAAGATGTTAACATTATTTGTGAGGTTTATGTTATGGGACAGTAGAAAATTTAAAAAAATCAGAAAACAGCCGTATTCCAGCTGAATGCGCACAAAAACAGACACAAATAGAAAAACACATCCAAACAGTGAAATCATTGCAAAATCAAACACTGAGGGTACCGAAGAATATCTTATAAGATGTTAACTTTATTTGTGAGGTTTATGTTATGGGACAGTAGAAAAATGAAAAAAAATCAGAAAACAGTCGTATCCCTGCTGAATGCGCACAAAAACAGACACAAATAGAAAAACACATCCAAACAGTGACATCATTGCAAAATATAACACTGAAGGTATATAACTATATCTTATAAGATTTTAACTTTATTTGTGAGGTTTATGTTATGGGACAGTAGAAAAATGAAAAAAATCCGAAAACAGCCGTATCCCTGCTGAATGCGAACAAAAACAGACACAAATAGAAAAACACATCCAAACAGTGAAATCATTATAAATTCAAACACTGAGGGTACATCAATATACCTTATAAGATGTTAACTTCATATTATAGGACAGTAGAAAAAAGATTAAAATACCCTCGATCAGCCTTAGTCCCTGATACACATACGGAAAAATCAGACTCCTGGCTCAATGCCTCTAGGAATTATTACAAAAAACACACCCGAACGGCTGACCATTGACCTTTCCGAAGGTTGCACAGGTCGAAACTCTGCACCCGGGATAAGCCTAAATCCCTGATACACATACAGAAAAATCAGACTCCTGGCTCAATGCCTTTAGGAATTATTACAAAAAACACACCCGAACGGCTGACCTTTGACCTTTACGAAGGTTGCACAGGTCTGAAACTCGGCACCCTGGATCAGCCAGGAGTCCCTGATACACATACGGAGAAATCAGCATCCGGGCTCATTGCCTTTAGGAATTATTGAAGAAAAGACAGTTTCCCACCTTTCTTACGTTTGAATTTTACAGACTGTGTTTTTGGCAGTTTTTTTTGGCCAGGGGGAAAAAATCCCAAAGTCCTGTGTCCAAAAACTGAAAATCAGGTCATGTCAGACTCTATACAGTCTTAGACTCTTTGGCCAGAGTGGAAGTTTTGGAGGGACTACATTTCTACAGGTCGCAGGAGTGTGAATATTTCATATGTCGTTTGGGGTCCCAAGACGAGCGGAACGACGAGGGTACATTAGTATATCTTATAAGATGTTAACTTTATTTGTGAGGTTTATGTTATAGGACAGTAGAAAATGAAAAAAAATCAGAAAATAGTCATATTTCAGCTGAATGCGCACAAAAACAGACACAAATAGAAAAACACATCCAAACAGTGAAATCATTGCAAAATCAAACACTGAGGGTACCGAAGAATATCTTATAAGATGTTAACTTTATTTGTGAGGTTTATGTTATGGGACAGTAGAAAAATGAAAAAAAATCAGAAAACAGTCGTATCCCTGCTGAATGCGCACAAAAACAGACACAAATAGAAAAACACATCCAAACAGTGACATCATTGCAAAATATAACACTGAAGGTATATAACTATATCTTATGAGATGTTAACTTTATTTGTGAGGTTTATGTTATGGGACAATAAAAAAATGAAAAAAATCAGAAAACAGTCATATTCCAGCTGAATGCGCACAAAAACAGACACAAATAGAAAAACACATCCAAACAGTGAAATCATTGCAAAATCAAACACTGAGGGTACCGAAGAATATCTTATAAGATGTTAACTTTATTTGTGAGGTTTATGTTATGGGACAGTAGAAAAATGAAAAAAATCCGAAAACAGCCGTATCCCTGCTGAATGCGCACAAAAACAGACACAAATAGAAAAACACATCCAAACAGTGAAATCATTATAAATTCAAACACTGAGGGTACATCAATATACCTTATAAGATGTTAACTTCATATTATAGGACAGTAGAAAAAAGATTAAAATACCCTCGATCAGCCTTACTCCCTGATACACATACGGAAAAATCAGACTCCTGGCTTAATGCCTTTAGGAATTATTACAAAAAACACACCAGAGCGGCTGACCTTTGACCTTTCCAAAGGTTGCACCGGTCTGAAACTCGGCACCCTGGATCAGCCAGGAGTCCCTGATACACATACGGAGAAATCAGCATCCGCGCTCATTGCCTTTAGGAATTATTGAAGAAAAGACAGTTTCCCACCTTTCTTACGTTTGAATTTTACAGACTGTGTTTTTGGCAGTTTTTTTTTGGCCAGGGGGAAAAAAGCCCAAAGTCCTGTGTCCAAAAACTGAAAAATCAGGTCATGTCAGACTCTATACAGTCTTAGACTCTTTGGCCAGAGTGGAAGTTTTGGAGGGACTACATTTCTACAGGTCGCAGGAGTGTGAATATTTCATATGTCGTTTGGGGTCCCAAGACGAGCGGAACGACGAGGGTACATTAGTATATCTTATAAGATGTTAACATTATTTGTGAGGTTTATGTTATGGGACAGTAGAAAATTTAAAAAAATCAGAAAACAGTCGTATTCCAGCTGAATGTGCACAAAAACAGACACAAATAGAAAAACACATCCAAACAGTGAAATCATTGCAAAATCAAACACTGAGGGTACCGAAGAATATCTTATAAGATGTTAACTTTATTTGTGAGGTTTATGTTATGGGACAGTAGAAAAATGAAAAAAAATCAGAAAACAGTCGTATTCCAGGTGAATGCGCACAAAAACAGACAAAAATAGAAAAACACATTCAAACAGTGAAATCATTGCAAAATCAAACACTGAAGGTATATAACTATATCTTATGAGATGTTAACTTTATTTGTGAGGTTTATGTTATGGGACAGTAGAAAAATGAAAAAAAATCAGAAAACAGTCGTATCCCTGCTGAATGCGCACAAAAACAGACACAAATAGAAAAACACATCCAAACAGTGAAATCATTGCAAAATCAAACACTGAAGGTATATAACTATATCTTATGAGATGTTAACTTTATTTGTGAGGTTTATGTTATGGGACAATAAAAAATTGAAAAAAATCAGAAAACAGCCGTATCCCTGCTGAATGCGCACAAAAACAGACACAAATAGAAAATCACATCCAAACAGTGAAATCATTATAAATTCAAACACTGAGGGTAAATCAATATACCTTATAAGATGTTAACTTCATATTATAGGACAGTAGAAAAAAGATTAAAATACCCTCGATCAGCCTTAGTCCCTGATACACACATGGAGAAATCAGACTCCTGGCTCAATGCCTTTAGGAATTATTACAAAAAACACACCTAAACGGCTGACCTTTGACCTTTCCGAAGGTTGCACAGGTCTGAAACTCGGCACCCTGGATCAACCTTAGTCCCTGATACACACACGGAAAAATCAGACTCCTGGCTCAATGCCTTTAGGAATTATTACAAAAAACACACCAGAGCGGCTGACCTTTGACCTTTCCAAAGGTTGCACCAGTCTGAAACTCGGCACCCTGGATCAGCCAGGAGTCCCTGATACACATACGGAGAAATCAGCATCCGGGCTCATTGCCTTTAGGAATTATTGAAGAAAAGACAGTTTCCCACCTGTCTTACGTTTGAATTTTACAGACTGTGTTTTTGGCAGTTTTTTTTGGCCAGGGGGAAAAAAGCCCAAAGTCCTGTGTCCAAAAACTGAAAATCAGGTCATGTCAGACTCTATACAGTCCTAGACTCTTTGTCCAGAGTGGAAGTTTTGGAGGGACTACATTTCTACAGGTCGCAGGAGTGTGAATATTTCATATGTCGTTTGGGGTCCCAAGACGAGCGGAACGACATGGGGAACATTAGTATATCTTATAAGATGTTAACTTTATTTGTGAGGTTTATGTTATGGGACAGTAGAAAAATGAAAAAAAATCAGAAAACAGTCGTATTCCAGGTGAATGCGCACAAAAACAGACAAAAATAGAAAAACACATTCAAACAGTGAAATCATTGCAAAATCAAACACTGAAGGTATATAACTATATCTTATGAGATGTTAACTTTATTTGTGAGGTTTATGTTATGGGACAATAAAAAAATGAAAAAAATCAGAAAACAGCCGTATCCCTGCTGAATGCGCACAAAAACAGACACAAATAGAAAAACACATCCAAACAGTGAAATCATTATAAATTCAAACACTGAGGGTAAATCAATATACCTTATAAGATGTTAACTTCATATTATAGGACAGTAGAAAAAAGATTAAAATACCCTCGATCAGCCTTAGTCCCTGATACACATACGGAAGACTCAGACTCCTGGCTTAATGCCTTTAGGAATTATTACAAAAAACACACCTAAACTGCTGACCTTTGACCTTTCCGAAGGTTACACAGGTCTGAAACTTGGCACCCTAGATTAGCCTTAGTCCCTGATACACATACGGAAAAATCAGACTCCTGGCTCAATGCCTTTAGGAATTATTACAAAAAACACACCAGAGCGGCTGACCTTTGACCTTTCCAAAGGTTGCACCGGTCTGAAACTCGGCACCCTGGATCAGCCAGGAGTCCCTGATACACATACGGAGAAATCAGCATCCGGGCTCATTGCCTTTAGGAATTATTGAAGAAAAGACAGTTTCCCACCTTTCTTACGTTTGAATTTTACAGACTGTGTTTTTGGCAGTTTTTTTTTGGCCAGGGGGAAAAAAGCCCAAAGTCCTGTGTCCAAAAACTGAAAAATCAGGTCATGTCAGACTCTATACAGTCTTAGACTCTTTGGCCAGAGTGGAAGTTTTGGAGGGACTACATTTCTACAGGTCGCAGGAGTGTGAATATTTCATATGTCGTTTGGGGTCCCAAGACGAGCGGAACGACGAGGGTACATTAGTATATCTTATAAGATGTTAACATTATTTGTGAGGTTTATGTTATGGGACAGTAGAAAATTTAAAAAAATCAGAAAACAGCCGTATTCCAGCTGAATGCGCACAAAAACAGACACAAATAGAAAAACACATCCAAACAGTGAAATCATTGCAAAATCAAACACTGAGGGTACCGAAGAATATCTTATAAGATGTTAACTTTATTTGTGAGGTTTATGTTATGGGACAGTAGAAAAATGAAAAAAAATCAGAAAACAGTCGTATCCCTGCTGAATGCGCACAAAAACAGACACAAATAGAAAAACACATCCAAACAGTGACATCATTGCAAAATATAACACTGAAGGTATATAACTATATCTTATAAGATTTTAACTTTATTTGTGAGGTTTATGTTATGGGACAGTAGAAAAATGAAAAAAATCCGAAAACAGCCGTATCCCTGCTGAATGCGAACAAAAACAGACACAAATAGAAAAACACATCCAAACAGTGAAATCATTATAAATTCAAACACTGAGGGTACATCAATATACCTTATAAGATGTTAACTTCATATTATAGGACAGTAGAAAAAAGATTAAAATACCCTCGATCAGCCTTAGTCCCTGATACACATACGGAAAAATCAGACTCCTGGCTCAATGCCTTTAGGAATTATTACAAAAAACACACCCGAACGGCTGACCATTGACCTTTCCGAAGGTTGCACAGGTCGAAACTCTGCACCCGGGATAAGCCTAAATCCCTGATACACATACAGAAAAATCAGACTCCTGGCTCAATGCCTTTAGGAATTATTACAAAAAACACACCCGAACGGCTGACCTTTGACCTTTACGAAGGTTGCACAGGTCTGAAACTCGGCACCCTGGATCAGCCAGGAGTCCCTGATACACATACGGAGAAATCAGCATCCGGGCTCATTGCCTTTAGGAATTATTGAAGAAAAGACAGTTTCCCACCTTTCTTACGTTTGAATTTTACAGACTGTGTTTTTGGCAGTTTTTTTTGGCCAGGGGGAAAAAATCCCAAAGTCCTGTGTCCAAAAACTGAAAATCAGGTCATGTCAGACTCTATACAGTCTTAGACTCTTTGGCCAGAGTGGAAGTTTTGGAGGGACTACATTTCTACAGGTCGCAGGAGTGTGAATATTTCATATGTCGTTTGGGGTCCCAAGACGAGCGGAACGACGAGGGTACATTAGTATATCTTATAAGATGTTAACTTTATTTGTGAGGTTTATGTTATAGGACAGTAGAAAATGAAAAAAAATCAGAAAATAGTCATATTTCAGCTGAATGCGCACAAAAACAGACACAAATAGAAAAACACATCCAAACAGTGAAATCATTGCAAAATCAAACACTGAGGGTACCGAAGAATATCTTATAAGATGTTAACTTTATTTGTGAGGTTTATGTTATGGGACAGTAGAAAAATGAAAAAAAATCAGAAAACAGTCGTATCCCTGCTGAATGCGCACAAAAACAGACACAAATAGAAAAACACATCCAAACAGTGACATCATTGCAAAATATAACACTGAAGGTATATAACTATATCTTATGAGATGTTAACTTTATTTGTGAGGTTTATGTTATGGGACAATAAAAAAATGAAAAAAATCAGAAAACAGTCATATTCCAGCTGAATGCGCACAAAAACAGACACAAATAGAAAAACACATCCAAACAGTGAAATCATTGCAAAATCAAACACTGAGGGTACCGAAGAATATCTTATAAGATGTTAACTTTATTTGTGAGGTTTATGTTATGGGACAGTAGAAAAATGAAAAAAATCCGAAAACAGCCGTATCCCTGCTGAATGCGCACAAAAACAGACACAAATAGAAAAACACATCCAAACAGTGAAATCATTATAAATTCAAACACTGAGGGTACATCAATATACCTTATAAGATGTTAACTTCATATTATAGGACAGTAGAAAAAAGATTAAAATACCCTCGATCAGCCTTACTCCCTGATACACATACGGAAAAATCAGACTCCTGGCTTAATGCCTTTAGGAATTATTACAAAAAACACACCAGAGCGGCTGACCTTTGACCTTTCCAAAGGTTGCACCGGTCTGAAACTCGGCACCCTGGATCAGCCAGGAGTCCCTGATACACATACGGAGAAATCAGCATCCGCGCTCATTGCCTTTAGGAATTATTGAAGAAAAGACAGTTTCCCACCTTTCTTACGTTTGAATTTTACAGACTGTGTTTTTGGCAGTTTTTTTTTGGCCAGGGGGAAAAAAGCCCAAAGTCCTGTGTCCAAAAACTGAAAAATCAGGTCATGTCAGACTCTATACAGTCTTAGACTCTTTGGCCAGAGTGGAAGTTTTGGAGGGACTACATTTCTACAGGTCGCAGGAGTGTGAATATTTCATATGTCGTTTGGGGTCCCAAGACGAGCGGAACGACGAGGGTACATTAGTATATCTTATAAGATGTTAACATTATTTGTGAGGTTTATGTTATGGGACAGTAGAAAATTTAAAAAAATCAGAAAACAGTCGTATTCCAGCTGAATGTGCACAAAAACAGACACAAATAGAAAAACACATCCAAACAGTGAAATCATTGCAAAATCAAACACTGAGGGTACCGAAGAATATCTTATAAGATGTTAACTTTATTTGTGAGGTTTATGTTATGGGACAGTAGAAAAATGAAAAAAAATCAGAAAACAGTCGTATTCCAGGTGAATGCGCACAAAAACAGACAAAAATAGAAAAACACATTCAAACAGTGAAATCATTGCAAAATCAAACACTGAAGGTATATAACTATATCTTATGAGATGTTAACTTTATTTGTGAGGTTTATGTTATGGGACAGTAGAAAAATGAAAAAAAATCAGAAAACAGTCGTATCCCTGCTGAATGCGCACAAAAACAGACACAAATAGAAAAACACATCCAAACAGTGAAATCATTGCAAAATCAAACACTGAAGGTATATAACTATATCTTATGAGATGTTAACTTTATTTGTGAGGTTTATGTTATGGGACAATAAAAAAATGAAAAAAATCAGAAAACAGCCGTATCCCTGCTGAATGCGCACAAAAACAGACACAAATAGAAAAACACATCCAAACAGTGAAATCATTATAAATTCAAACACTGAGGGTAAATCAATATACCTTATAAGATGTTAACTTCATATTATAGGACAGTAGAAAAAAGATTAAAATACCCTCGATCAGCCTTAGTCCCTGATACACATACGGAAGACTCAGACTCCTGGCTTAATGCCTTTAGGAATTATTACAAAAAACACACCTAAACTGCTGACCTTTGACCTTTCCGAAGGTTACACAGGTCTGAAACTCGGCACCCTAGATTAGCCTTAGTCCCTGATACACATACGGAAAAATCAGACTCCTGGCTCAATGCCTTTAGGAATTATTACAAAAAACACACCAGAGCGGCTGACCTTTGACCTTTCCAAAGGTTGCACCGGTCTGAAACTCGGCACCCTGGATCAGCCAGGAGTCCCTGATACACATACGGAGAAATCAGCATCCGGGCTCATTGCCTTTAGGAATTATTGAAGAAAAGACAGTTTCCCACCTTTCTTACGTTTGAATTTTACAGACTGTGTTTTTGGCAGTTTTTTTTTGGCCAGGGGGTAAAAGCCCAAAGTCCTGTGTCCAAAAACTGAAAAATCAGGTCATGTCAGACTCTATACAGTCTTAGACTCTTTGGCCAGAGTGGAAGTTTTGGAGGGACTACATTTCTACAGGTCGCAGGAGTGTGAATATTTCATATGTTGTTTGGGGTCCCAAGACGAGCGGAACGACGAGGGTACATTAGTATATCTTATAAGATGTTAACATTATTTGTGAGGTTTATGTTATGGGACAGTAGAAAATTTAAAAAAATCAGAAAACAGTCGTATTCCAGCTGAATGTGCACAAAAACAGACACAAATAGAAAAACACATCCAAACAGTGAAATCATTGCAAAATCAAACACTGAGGGTACCGAAGAATATCTTATAAGATGTTAACTTTATTTGTGAGGTTTATGTTATGGGACAGTAGAAAAATGAAAAAAAATCAGAAAACAGTCGTATTCCAGGTGAATGCGCACAAAAACAGACAAAAATAGAAAAACACATTCAAACAGTGAAATCATTGCAAAATCAAACACTGAAGGTATATAACTATATCTTATGAGATGTTAAATTTATTTGTGAGGTTTATGTTATGGGACAGTAGAAAAATGAAAAAAAATCAGAAAACAGTCGTATCCCTGCTGAATGCGCACAAAAACAGACACAAATAGAAAAACACATCTAAACAGTGAAATCATTGCAAAATCAAACACTGAAGGTATATAACTATATCTTATGAGATGTTAACTTTATTTGTGAGGTTTATGTTATGGGACAATAAAAAAATGAAAAAAATCAGAAAACAGCAGTATCCCTGCTGAATGCGCACAAAAACAGACACAAATAGAAAAACACAGCCAAACAGTGAAATCATTATAAATTCAAACACTGAGGGTACATCAATATACCTTATAAGATGTTAACTTCATATTATAGGACAGTAGAAAAAAGATTAAAATACCCTCGATCAGCCTTAGTCCCTGATACACATACGGAAGACTCAGACTCCTGGCTTAATGCCTTTAGGAATTATTACAAAAAACACACCTAAACGGCTGACCTTTGACCTTTCCGAAGGTTACACAGGTCTGAAACTCGGCACCCTAGATTAGCCTTAGTCCCTGATACACATACGGAAAAATCAGACTCCTGGCTCAATGCCTTTAGGAATTATTACAAAAAACACACCCCAACGGCTGACCATTGACCTTTCCGAAGGTTACACAGGTCTGAAACTCGGCACCCTGGATCAGCCTTAGTCCCTGATACACACATGGGAAAATCAGACTCCTGGCTCAATGCCTTTAGGAATTATTACAAAAAACACACCAGAGCGGCTGACCTTTGACCTTTCCAAAGGTTGCACAGGTCTGAAACTCGGCACCCTAGATCAGCCTTAGTCCCTGATACACATAAGGAAAACTCAGACTCCTGGCTTAATGCCTTTAGGAATTATTACAAAAAACACACCTAAACGGCTGACCTTTGACCTTTCCGAAGGTTGCACAGGTCTGAAACTCGGCACCCTGGATCAACTTTAGTCCCTGATACACACATGGAAAAATCAGACTCCTGGCTCAATGCCTTTAGGAATTATTACAAAAAACACACCTAAACGGCTGACCTTTGACCTTTCCAAAGGTTGCACAGGTCTGAAACTCGGCACCCTGGATCAACCTTAGTCCCTGATACACACACGGAAAAATCAGACTCCTGGCTCAATGCCTTTAGGAATTATTACAAAAAACACACCAGAGCGGCTGACCTTTGACCTTTCCAAAGGTTGCACCAGTCTGAAACTCGGCACCCTGGATCAGCCAGGAGTCCCTGATACACATACGGAGAAATCAGCATCCGGGCTCATTGCCTTTAGGAATTATTGAAGAAAAGACAGTTTCCCACCTGTCTTACGTTTGAATTTTACAGACAGTGTTTTTGGCAGTTTTTTTTGGCCAGGGGGAAAAAAGCCCAAAGTCCTGTGTCCAAAAACTGAAAATCAGGTCATGTCAGACTCTATACAGTCCTAGACTCTTTGGCCAGAGTGGAAGTTTTGGAGGGACTACATTTCTACAGGTCGCAGGAGTGTGAATATTTCATATGTCGTTTGGGGTCCCAAGACGAGCGGAACGACATGGGGAACATTAGTATATCTTATAAGATGTTAACTTTATTAGTGAGGTTTATGTTATGGGACAGTAGAAAAATGAAAAAAAATCAGAAAACAGTCGTATTCCAGGTGAATGCGCACAAAAACAGACAAAAATAGAAAAACACATTCAAACAGTGAAATCATTGCAAAATCAAACACTGAAGGTATATAACTATATCTTATGAGATGTTAAATTTATTTGTGAGGTTTATGTTATGGGACAGTAGAAAAATGAAAAAAAATCAGAAAACAGTCGTATCCCTGCTGAATGCGCACAAAAACAGACACAAATAGAAAAACACATCCAAACAGTGAAATCATTGCAAAATCAAACACTGAAGGTATATAACTATATTTTATGAGATGTTAACTTTATTTGTGAGGTTTATGTTATGGGACAATAAAAAAATGAAAAAAATCAGAAAACAGCAGTATCCCTGCTGAATGCGCACAAAAACAGACACAAATAGAAAAACACATCCAAACAGTGAAATCATTATAAATTCAAACACTGAGGGTAAATCAATATACCTTATAAGATGTTAACTTCATATTATAGGACAGTAGAAAAAAGATTAAAATACCCTCGATCAGCCTTAGTCCCTGATACACATACGGAAGACTCAGACTCCTGGCTTAATGCCTTTAGGAATTATTACAAAAAACACACCTAAACGGCTGACCTTTGACCTTTCCGAAGGTTACACAGGTCTGAAACTCGGCACCCTAGATTAGCCTTAGTCCCTGATACACATACGGAAAAATCAGACTCCTGGCTCAATGCCTTTAGGAATTATTACAAAAAACACACCCGAACGGCTGACCATTGACCTTTCCGAAGGTTACACAGGTCTGAAACTCGGCACCCTGGATCAGCCTTAGTCCCTGATACACACATGGGAAAATCAGACTCCTGGCTCAATGCCTTTAGGAATTATTACAAAAAACACACCAGAGCGGCTGACCTTTGACCCTTTCCAAAGGTTGCACAGGTCTGAAACTCGGCACCCTAGATCAGCCTTAGTCCCTGATACACATAAGGAAAACTCAGACTCCTGGCTTAATGCCTTTAGGAATTATTACAAAAAACACACCTAAACGGCTGACCTTTGACCTTTCCGAAGGTTGCACAGGTCTGAAACTCGGCACCCTGGATCAACCTTAGTCCCTGATACACACATGGAAAAATCAGACTCCTGGCTCAATGCCTTTAGGAATTATTACAAAAAACACACCTAAACGGCTGACCTTTGACCTTTCCGAAGGTTGCACAGGTCTGAAACTCGGCACCCTGGATCAACCTTAGTCCCTGATACACACACGGAAAAATCAGACTCCTGGCTCAATGCCTTTAGGAATTATTACAAAAAACACACCAGAGCGGCTGACCTTTGACCTTTCCAAAGGTTGCACCAGTCTGAAACTCGGCACCCTGGATCAGCCAGGAGTCCCTGATACACATACGGAGAAATCAGCATCCGGGCTCATTGCCTTTAGGAATTATTGAAGAAAAGACAGTTTCCCACCTGTCTTACGTTTGAATTTTACAGACAGTGTTTTTGGCAGTTTTTTTTGGCCAGGGGGAAAAAAGCCCAAAGTCCTGTGTCCAAAAACTGAAAATCAGGTCATGTCAGACTCTATACAGTCCTAGACTCTTTGGCCAGAGTGGAAGTTTTGGAGGGACTACATTTCTACAGGTCGCAGGAGTGTGAATATTTCATATGTCGTTTGGGGTCCCAAGACGAGCGGAACGACATGGGGAACATTAGTATATCTTATAAGATGTTAACTTTATTAGTGAGGTTTATGTTATGGGACAGTAGAAAAATGAAAAAAAATCAGAAAACAGTCGTATTCCAGGTGAATGCGCACAAAAACAGACAAAAATAGAAAAACACATTCAAACAGTGAAATCATTGCAAAATCAAACACTGAAGGTATATAACTATATCTTATGAGATGTTAAATTTATTTGTGAGGTTTATGTTATGGGACAGTAGAAAAATGAAAAAAAATCAGAAAACAGTCGTATCCCTGCTGAATGCGCACAAAAACAGACACAAATAGAAAAACACATCCAAACAGTGAAATCATTGCAAAATCAAACACTGAAGGTATATAACTATATCTTATGAGATGTTAACTTTATTTGTGAGGTTTATGTTATGGGACAATAAAAAAATGAAAAAAATCAGAAAACAGCAGTATCCCTGCTGAATGCGCACAAAAACAGACACAAATAGAAAAACACATCCAAACAGTGAAATCATTATAAATTCAAACACTGAGGGTAAATCAATATACCTTATAAGATGTTAACTTCATATTATAGGACAGTAGAAAAAAGATTAAAATACCCTCGATCAGCCTTAGTCCCTGATACACATACGGAAGACTCAGACTCCTGGCTTAATGCCTTTAGGAATTATTACAAAAAACACACCTAAACGGCTGACCTTTGACCTTTCCGAAGGTTACACAGGTCTGAAACTCGGCACCCTAGATTAGCCTTAGTCCCTGATACACATACGGAAAAATCAGACTCCTGGCTCAATGCCTTTAGGAATTATTACAAAAAACACACCCGAACGGCTGACCATTGACCTTTCCGAAGGTTACACAGGTCTGAAACTCGGCACCCTGGATCAGCCTTAGTCCCTGATACACACATGGGAAAATCAGACTCCTGGCTCAATGCCTTTAGGAATTATTACAAAAAACACACCAGAGCGGCTGACCTTTGACCCTTTCCAAAGGTTGCACAGGTCTGAAACTCGGCACCCTAGATCAGCCTTAGTCCCTGATACACATAAGGAAAACTCAGACTCCTGGCTTAATGCCTTTAGGAATTATTACAAAAAACACACCTAAACGGCTGACCTTTGACCTTTCCGAAGGTTGCACAGGTCTGAAACTCGGCACCCTGGATCAACCTTAGTCCCTGATACACACATGGAAAAATCAGACTCCTGGCTCAATGCCTTTAGGAATTATTACAAAAAACACACCTAAACGGCTGACCTTTGACCTTTCCGAAGGTTGCACAGGTCTGAAACTCGGCACCCTGGATCAACCTTAGTCCCTGATACACACACGGAAAAATCAGACTCCTGGCTCAATGCCTTTAGGAATTATTACAAAAAACACACCAGAGCGGCTGACCTTTGACCTTTCCAAAGGTTGCACCAGTCTGAAACTCGGCACCCTGGATCAGCCAGGAGTCCCTGATACACATACGGAGAAATCAGCATCCGGGCTCATTGCCTTTAGGAATTATTGAAGAAAAGACAGTTTCCCACCTGTCTTACGTTTGAATTTTACAGACTGTGTTTTTGGCAGTTTTTTTTGGCCAGGGGGAAAAAAGCCCAAAGTCCTGTGTCCAAAAACTGAAAATCAGGTCATGTCAGACTCTATACAGTCCTAGACTCTTTGGCCAGAGTGGAAGTTTTGGAGGGACTACATTTCTACAGGTCGCAGGAGTGTGAATATTTCATATGTCGTTTGGGGTCCCAAGACGAGCGGAACGACATGGGGAACATTAGTATATCTTATAAGATGTTAACTTTATTTGTGAGGTTTATGTTATGGGACAGTAGAAAATGAAAAAAAATCAGAAAACAGTCGTATTCCAGGTGAATGCGCACAAAAACAGACAAAAATAGAAAAACACATTCAAACAGTGAAATCATTGCAAAATCAAACACTGAAGGTATATAACTATATCTTATGAGATGTTAAATTTATTTGTGAGGTTTATGTTATGGGACAGTAGAAAAATGAAAAAAAATCAGAAAACAGTCGTATTCCAGGTGAATGCGCACAAAAACAGACACAAATAGAAAAACACATCCAAACAGTGAAATCATTGCAAAATCAAACACTGAAGGTATATAACTATATCTTATGAGATGTTAACTTTATTTGTGAGGTTTATGTTATGGGACAATAAAAAAATGAAAAAAATCAGAAAACAGCCGTATCCCTGCTGAATGCGCACAAAAACAGACACAAATAGAAAAACACATCCAGACAGTGAAATCATTATAAATTCAAACACTGAGGGTAAATCAATATACCTTATAAGATGTTAACTTCATATTATAGGACAGTAGAAAAAAGAATTAAAATACCCTCGATCAGCCTTAGTCCCTGATACACATACGGAAGACTCAGACTCCTGGCTTAATGCCTTTAGGAATTATTACAAAAAACACACCTAAACGGCTGACCTTTGACCTTTCCAAAGGTTACACAGGTCTGAAACTCGGCACCCTAGATTAGCCTTAGTCCCTGATACACATACGGAAAAATCAGACTCCTGGCTCAATGCCTTTAGGAATTATTACAAAAAACACACCCGAACGGCTGACCATTGACCTTTCCGAAGGTTACACAGGTCTGAAACTCGGCACCCTGGATCAGCCTTAGTCCCTGATACACACATGGGAAAATCAGACTCCTGGCTCAATGCCTTTAGGAATTATTACAAAAAACACACCAGAGCGGCTGACCTTTGACCCTTTCCAAAGGTTGCACAGGTCTGAAACTCGGCACCCTAGATCAGCCTTAGTCCCTGATACACATAAGGAAAACTCAGACTCCTGGCTTAATGCCTTTAGGAATTATTACAAAAAACACACCTAAACGGCTGACCTTTGACCTTTCCGAAGGTTGCACAGGTCTGAAACTCGGCACCCTGGATCAACCTTAGTCCCTGATACACACATGGAAAAATCAGACTCCTGGCTCAATGCCTTTAGGAATTATTACAAAAACACACCTAAACGGCTGACCTTTGACCTTTCCGAAGGTTGCACAGGTCTGAAACTCGGCACCCTGGATCAACCTTAGTCCCTGATACACACACGGAAAAATCAGACTCCTGGCTCAATGCCTTTAGGAATTATTACAAAAAACACACCAGAGCGGCTGACCTTTGACCTTTCCAAAGGTTGCACCAGTCTGAAACTCGGCACCCTGGATCAGCCAGGAGTCCCTGATACACATACGGAGAAATCAGCATCCGGGCTCATTGCCTTTAGGAATTATTGAAGAAAAGACAGTTTCCCACCTGTCTTACGTTTGAATTTTACAGACAGTGTTTTTGGCAGTTTTTTTTGGCCAGGGGGAAAAAAGCCCAAAGTCCTGTGTCCAAAAACTGAAAATCAGGTCATGTCAGACTCTATACAGTCCTAGACTCTTTGGCCAGAGTGGAAGTTTTGGAGGGACTACATTTCTACAGGTCGCAGGAGTGTGAATATTTCATATGTCGTTTGGGGTCCCAAGACGAGCGGAACGACATGGGGAACATTAGTATATCTTATAAGATGTTAACTTTATTTGTGAGGTTTATGTTATGGGACAGTAGAAAAATGAAAAAAAATCAGAAAACAGTCGTATTCCAGGTGAATGCGCACAAAAACAGACAAAAATAGAAAAACACATTCAAACAGTGAAATCATTGCAAAATCAAACACTGAAGGTATATAACTATATCTTATGAGATGTTAAATTTATTTGTGAGGTTTATGTTATGGGACAGTAGAAAAATGAAAAAAAATCAAAAAACAGTCGTTTCCCTGCTGAATGCGCACAAAAACAGACACAAATAGAAAAACACATCCAAACAGTGAAATCATTGCAAAATCAAACACTGAAGGTATATAACTATATCTTATGAGATGTTAACTTTATTTGTGAGGTTTATGTTATGGGACAATAAAAAAATGAAAAAAATCAGAAAACAGCAGTATCCCTGCTGAATGCGCACAAAAACAGACACAAATAGAAAAACACATCCAAACAGTGAAATCATTATAAATTCAAACACTGAGGGTACATCAATATACCTTATAAGATGTTAACTTCATATTATAGGACAGTAGAAAAAAGATTAAAATACCCTCGATCAGCCTTAGTCCCTGATACACATACGGAAGACTCAGACTCCTGGCTTAATGCCTTTAGGAATTATTACAAAAAACACACCTAAACGGCTGACCTTTGACCTTTCCGAAGGTTACACAGGTCTGAAACTCGGCACCCTAGATTAGCCTTAGTCCCTGATACACATACGGAAAAATCAGACTCCTGGCTCAATGCCTTTAGGAATTATTACAAAAAACACACCCGAACGGCTGACCATTGACCTTTCCGAAGGTTACACAGGTCTGAAACTCGGCACCCTGGATCAGCCTTAGTCCCTGATACACACATGGGAAAATCAGACTCCTGGCTCAATGCCTTTAGGAATTATTACAAAAAACACACCAGAGCGGCTGACCTTTGACCTTTCCAAAGGTTGCACAGGTCTGAAACTCGGCACCCTAAATCAGCCTTAGTCCCTGATACACATAAGGAAAACTCAGACTCCTGGCTTAATGCCTTTAGGAATTATTACAAAAAACACACCTAAACGGCTGACCTTTGACCTTTCCGAAGGTTGCACAGGTCTGAAACTCGGCACCCTGGATCAACCTTAGTCCCTGATACACACATGGAAAAATCAGACTCCTGGCTCAATGCCTTTAGGAATTATTACAAAAAACACACCTAAACGGCTGACCTTTGACCTTTCCGAAGGTTGCACAGGTCTGAAACTCGGCACCCTGGATCAACCTTAGTCCCTGATACACACACGGAAAAATCAGACTCCTGGCTCAATGCCTTTAGGAATTATTACAAAAAACACACCAGAGCGGCTGACCTTTGACCTTTCCAAAGGTTGCACCAGTCTGAAACTCGGCACCCTGGATCAGCCAGGAGTCCCTGATACACATACGGAGAAATCAGCATCCGGGCTCATTGCCTTTAGGAATTATTGAAGAAAAGACAGTTTCCCACCTGTCTTACGTTTGAATTTTACAGACTGTGTTTTTGGCAGTTTTTTTTGGCCAGGGGGAAAAAAGCCCAAAGTCCTGTGTCCAAAAACTGAAAATCAGGTCATGTCAGACTCTATACAGTCCTAGACTCTTTGGCCAGAGTGGAAGTTTTGGAGGGACTACATTTCTACAGGTCGCAGGAGTGTGAATATTTCATATGTCGTTTGGGGTCCCAAGACGAGCGGAACGACATGGGGAACATTAGTATATCTTATAAGATGTTAACTTTATTTGTGAGGTTTATGTTATGGGACAGTAGAAAATGAAAAAAAATCAGAAAACAGTCGTATTCCAGGTGAATGCGCACAAAAACAGACAAAAATAGAAAAACACATTCAAACAGTGAAATCATTGCAAAATCAAACACTGAAGGTATATAACTATATCTTATGAGATGTTAACTTTATTTGTGAGGTTTATGTTATGGGACAGTAGAAAAATGAAAAAAAATCAGAAAACAGTCATATTCCAGGTGAATGCGCACAAAAACAGACACAAATAGAAAAACACATCCAAACAGTGAAATCATTGCAAAATCAAACACTGAAGGTATATAACTATATCTTATGAGATGTTAACTTTATTTGTGAGGTTTATGTTATGGGACAATAAAAAAATGAAAAAAATCAGAAAACAGCCGTATCCCTGCTGAATGCGCACAAAAACAGACACAAATAGAAAAACACATCCAAACAGTGAAATCATTATAAACTCAAACACTGAGGGTAAATCAATATACCTTATAAGATGTTAACTTCATATTATAGGACAGTAGAAAAAAGATTAAAATACCCTCGATCAGCCTTAGTCCCTGATACACATACGGAAGACTCAGACTCCTGGCTTAATGCCTTTAGGAATTATTACAAAAAACACACCTAAACTGCTGACCTTTGACCTTTCCGAAGGTTACACAGGTCTAAAACTCGGCACCCTAGATTAGCCTTAGTCCCTGATACACATACGGAAAAATCAGACTCCTGGCTCAATGCCTTTAGGAATTATTACAAAAAACACACCAGAGCGGCTGACCTTTGACCTTTCCAAAGGTTGCACCGGTCTGAAACTCGGCACCCTGGATCAGCCAGGAGTCCCTGATACACATACGGAGAAATCAGCATCCGGGCTCATTGCCTTTAGGAATTATTGAAGAAAAGACAGTTTCTCACCTTTCTTACGTTTGAATTTTACAGACTGTTTTTGGCAGTTTTTTTTTGGCCAGGGGGAAAAAAGCCCAAAGTCCTGCGTCCAAAAACTGAAAAATCAGGTCATGTCAGACTCTATACAGTCTTAGACTCTTTGGCCAGAGTGGAAGTTTTGGAGGGACTACATTTCTACAGGTCGCAGGAGTGTGAATATTTCATATGTCGTTTGGGGTCCCAAGACGAGCGGAACGACGAGGGTACATTAGTATATCTTATAAGATGTTAACTTTATTTGTGAGGTTTATGTTATGGGACAGTAGAAAATGAAAAAAAATCAGAAAACAGTCATATTCCAGCTGAATGCGCACAAAAACAGACACAAATAGAAAAACACATCCAAACAGTGAAATCATTGCAAAATCAAACACTGAGGGTACCGAAGAAGATCTTATAACATGTTAACTTTATTTGTGAGGTTTATGTTATGGGACAGTAGAAAAATGAAAAAAAATCAGAAAAACAGTCGTATCCCTGCTGAATGCACACAAAAACAGACACAAATAGAAAAACACATCCAAACAGTGAAATCATTGCAAAATCAAACACTGAAGGTATATAACTATATCTTATAAGATTTTAACTTTATTTTTGAGGTTTATGTTATGGGACAGTAGAAAAATGAAAAAAATCCGAAAACAGCCGTATCCCTGCTGAATGTGCACAAAAACAGACAAAAATAGAAAAACACATCCAAACAGTGAAATCATTATAAATTCAAACACTGAGGGTACATCAATATACCTTATAAGATGTTAACTTCATATTATAGGACAGTAGAAAAAAGATTAAAATACCCTCGATCAGCCTTAGTCCCTGATACACATACAGAAAAATCAGACTCCTGGCTTAATGCCTTTAGGAATTATTACAAAAAACACACCCGAACGGCTGACCTTTGACCTTTCCGAAGGTTACACAGGTCTGAAACTCTGCACCTGTGATAAGCCTAAATCCCTGATACACATATACGGAAAAATCAGACTCCTGGCTCAATGCCTTTAGGAATTATTACAAAAAACACACCCGAACGGCTGACCTTTGACCTTTCCGAAGGTTGCACAGGTCTGAAACTTGGCACCCTAGATCAGCCTTAGTCCCTGATACACATAAGGAAAAATCAGACTCCTGGCTCAATGCCTTTAGGAATTATTACAAAAAACACACCCGAACGGCTGACCTTTGACCTTTACGAAGGTTGCACAGGTCTGAAACTCGGCACCCTGGATCAGCCAGGAGTCCCTGATACACATACGGAGAAATCAGCATCCAGGCTCATTGCCTTTAGGAATTATTGAAGAAAAGACAGTTTCCCACCTTTCTTACGTTTGAATTTTACAGACTGTGTTTTTGGCAGTTTTTTTTGGCCAGGGGGAAAAAAGCCCAAAGTCCTGTGTCCAAAAACTGAAAAATCAGGTCATGTCAGACTCTATACAGTCTTAGACTCTTTGGCCAGAGTGGAAGTTTTGGAGGGACTACATTTCTACAGGTCGCAGGAGTGTGAATATTTCATATGTCGTTTGGGGTCCCAAGACGAGCGGAACGACGAGGGTACATTAGTATATCTTATAAGATGTTAACTTTATTTGTGAGGTTTATGTTATGGGACAGTAGAAAATTTAAAAAAATCAGAAAACAGTCGTATTCCAGGTGAATGCGCACAAAAACAGACACAAATAGAAAAACACATTCAAACAGTGAAATCATTGCAAAATCAAACACTGAAGGTATATAACTATATCTTATGAGATGTTAACTTTATTTGTGAGGTTTATGTTATGGGACAATAAAAAAATGAAAAAAATCCGAAAACAGCCGTATCCCTGCTGAATGCGCACAAAAACAGAGACAAATAGAAAAACACATCCAAACAGTGACATCATTGCAAAATATAACACTGAAGGTATATAACTATATCTTATAAGATTTTAACTTTATTTGTGAGGTTTATGTTATGGGACAGTAGAAAAATGAAAAAAATCCGAAAACAGCTGTATCCCTGCTGAATCCGCACAAAAACAGACACAAATAGAAAAACACATCCAAACAGTGAAATCATTATAAATTCAAACACTGAGGGTACATCAATATACCTTATAAGATGTTAACTTCATATTATAGGACAGTAGAAAAAAGATTAAAATACCCTCGATCAGCCTTAGTCCCTGATACACATACGGAAAAATCAGACTCCTGGCTCAATGCCTTTAGGAATTATTACAAAAAACACACCAGAGCGGCTGACCTTTGACCTTTCCAAAGGTTGCACCGGTCTGAAACTCGGCACCCTGGATCAGCCAGGAGTCCCTGATACACATACGGAGAAATCAGCATCCGGGCTCATTGCCTTTAGGAATTATTGAAGAAAAGACAGTTTCCCACCTTTCTTATGTTTGAATTTTACAGACTGTGTTTTTGGCAGTTTTTTTTGGCCAGGGGGAAAAAATCCCAAAGTCCTGTGTCCAAAAACTGAAAATCAGGTCATGTCAGACTCTATACAGTCTTAGACTCTTTGGCCAGAGTGGAAGTTTTGGAGGGACTACATTTCTACAGGTCGCAGGAGTGTGAATATTTCATATGTCGTTTGGGGTCCCAAGACGAGCGGAACGACGAGGGTACATTAGTATATCTTATAAGATGTTAACTTTATTTGTGAGGTTTATGTTATAGGACAGTAGAAAATGAAAAAAAATCAGAAAACAGTCATATTCCAGCTGAATGCGCACAAAAACAGACACAAATAGAAAAACACATCCAAACAGTGAAATCATTGCAAAATCAAACACTGAGGGTACCGAAGAATATCTTATAAGATGTTAACTTTATTTGTGAGGTTTATGTTATGGGACAGTAGAAAAATGAAAAAAAATCAGAAAACAGTCGTATCCCTGCTGAATGCGCACAAAAACAGACACAAATAGAAAAACACCTCCAAACAGTGAAATCATTATAAATTCAAATACTGACGGTACATCAATATACCTTATAAGATGTTAACTTCATATTATAGGACAGTAAAAAAAAGATTAAAATACCCTCGATCAGCCTTAGTCCCTGATACACATACGGAAGACTCAGACTCCTGGCTTAATGCCTTTAGGAATTATTACAAAAAACACACCTAAACGGCTGACCTTTGACCTTTCCGAAGGTTACACAGGTCTGAAACTCGGCACCCTAGATTAGCCTTAGTCCCTGATACACATACGGAAAAATCAGACTCCTGGCTCAATGCCTTTAGGAATTATTACAAAAAACACACCCGAACGGCTGACCATTGACCTTTCCGAAGGTTACACAGGTCTGAAACTCGGCACCCTGGATCAGCCTTAGTCCCTGATACACACATGGGAAAATCAGACTCCTGGCTCAATGCCTTTAGGAATTATTACAAAAAACACACCAGAGCGGCTGACCTTTGACCTTTCCAAAGGTTGCACAGGTCTGAAACTCGGCACCCTAAATCAGCCTTAGTCCCTGATACACATAAGGAAAACTCAGACTCCTGGCTTAATGCCTTTAGGAATTATTACAAAAAACACACCTAAACGGCTGACCTTTGACCTTTCCGAAGGTTGCACAGGTCTGAAACTCGGCACCCTGGATCAACCTTAGTCCCTGATACACACATGGAAAAATCAGACTCCTGGCTCAATGCCTTTAGGAATTATTACAAAAAACACACCTAAACGGCTGACCTTTGACCTTTCCGAAGGTTGCACAGGTCTGAAACTCGGCACCCTGGATCAACCTTAGTCCCTGATACACACACGGAAAAATCAGACTCCTGGCTCAATGCCTTTAGGAATTATTACAAAAAACACACCAGAGCGGCTGACCTTTGACCTTTCCAAAGGTTGCACCAGTCTGAAACTCGGCACCCTGGATCAGCCAGGAGTCCCTGATACACATACGGAGAAATCAGCATCCGGGCTCATTGCCTTTAGGAATTATTGAAGAAAAGACAGTTTCCCACCTGTCTTACGTTTGAATTTTACAGACTGTGTTTTTGGCAGTTTTTTTTGGCCAGGGGGAAAAAAGCCCAAAGTCCTGTGTCCAAAAACTGAAAATCAGGTCATGTCAGACTCTATACAGTCCTAGACTCTTTGGCCAGAGTGGAAGTTTTGGAGGGACTACATTTCTACAGGTCGCAGGAGTGTGAATATTTCATATGTCGTTTGGGGTCCCAAGACGAGCGGAACGACATGGGGAACATTAGTATATCTTATAAGATGTTAACTTTATTTGTGAGGTTTATGTTATGGGACAGTAGAAAATGAAAAAAAATCAGAAAACAGTCGTATTCCAGGTGAATGCGCACAAAAACAGACAAAAATAGAAAAACACATTCAAACAGTGAAATCATTGCAAAATCAAACACTGAAGGTATATAACTATATCTTATGAGATGTTAACTTTATTTGTGAGGTTTATGTTATGGGACAGTAGAAAAATGAAAAAAAATCAGAAAACAGTCATATTCCAGGTGAATGCGCACAAAAACAGACACAAATAGAAAAACACATCCAAACAGTGAAATCATTGCAAAATCAAACACTGAAGGTATATAACTATATCTTATGAGATGTTAACTTTATTTGTGAGGTTTATGTTATGGGACAATAAAAAAATGAAAAAAATCAGAAAACAGCCGTATCCCTGCTGAATGCGCACAAAAACAGACACAAATAGAAAAACACATCCAAACAGTGAAATCATTATAAACTCAAACACTGAGGGTAAATCAATATACCTTATAAGATGTTAACTTCATATTATAGGACAGTAGAAAAAAGATTAAAATACCCTCGATCAGCCTTAGTCCCTGATACACATACGGAAGACTCAGACTCCTGGCTTAATGCCTTTAGGAATTATTACAAAAAACACACCTAAACTGCTGACCTTTGACCTTTCCGAAGGTTACACAGGTCTGAAACTCGGCACCCTAGATTAGCCTTAGTCCCTGATACACATACGGAAAAATCAGACTCCTGGCTCAATGCCTTTAGGAATTATTACAAAAAACACACCAGAGCGGCTGACCTTTGACCTTTCCAAAGGTTGCACCGGTCTGAAACTCGGCACCCTGGATCAGCCAGGAGTCCCTGATACACATACGGAGAAATCAGCATCCGGGCTCATTGCCTTTAGGGATTATTGAAGAAAAGACAGTTTCTCACCTTTCTTACGTTTGAATTTTACAGACTGTTTTTGGCAGTTTTTTTTTGGCCAGGGGGAAAAAAGCCCAAAGTCCTGTGTCCAAAAACTGAAAAATCAGGTCATGTCAGACTCTATACAGTCTTAGACTCTTTGGCCAGAGTGGAAGTTTTGGAGGGACTACATTTCTACAGGTCGCAGGAGTGTGAATATTTCATATGTCGTTTGGGGTCCCAAGACGAGCGGAACGACGAGGGTACATTAGTATATCTTATAAGATGTTAACTTTATTTGTGAGGTTTATGTTATGGGACAGTAGAAAATGAAAAAAAATCAGAAAACAGTCATATTCCAGCTGAATGCGCACAAAAACAGACACAAATAGAAAAACACATCCAAACAGTGAAATCATTGCAAAATCAAACACTGAGGGTACCGAAGAAGATCTTATAACATGTTAACTTTATTTGTGAGGTTTATGTTATGGGACAGTAGAAAAATGAAAAAAAATCAGAAAAACAGTCGTATCCCTGCTGAATGCACACAAAAACAGACACAAATAGAAAAACACATCCAAACAGTGAAATCATTGCAAAATCAAACACTGAAGGTATATAACTATATCTTATAAGATTTTAACTTTATTTTTGAGGTTTATGTTATGGGACAGTAGAAAAATGAAAAAAATCCGAAAACAGCCGTATCCCTGCTGAATGTGCACAAAAACAGACAAAAATAGAAAAACACATCCAAACAGTGAAATCATTATAAATTCAAACACTGAGGGTACATCAATATACCTTATAAGATGTTAACTTCATATTATAGGACAGTAGAAAAAAGATTAAAATACCCTCGATCAGCCTTAGTCCCTGATACACATACGGAAAAATCAGACTCCTGGCTTAATGCCTTTAGGAATTATTACAAAAAACACACCTAAACGGCTGACCTTTGACCTTTCCGAAGGTTACACAGGTCTGAAACTCGGCACCCTAGATAAGCCTTAGTCCCTGATACACATACGGAAAAATCAGACTCCTGGCTCAATGCCTTTAGGAATTATTACAAAAAACACACCCGAACGGTTGACCATTGACCTTTCCGAAGGTTGCACAGGTCTGAAACTCGGCACCCTGGATCAGCCTTAGTCCCTGATACACACACGGAAAAATCAGACTCCTGGCTCAATGCCTTTAGGAATTATTACAAAAAACACACCAGAGCGGCTGACCTTTGACCTTTCCAAAGGTTGCACGGGTCTGAAACTCGGCACCCTGGATCAGCCAGGAGTCCCTGATACACATACGGAGAAATCAGCATCCGGGCTCATTGCCTTTAGGAATTATTGAAGAAAAGACAGTTTCCCACCTTTCTTACGTTTGAATTTTACAGACTGTGTTTTTGGCAGTTTTTTTTGGCCAGGGGGAAAAAAGCCCAAAGTCCTGTGTTCAAAAACTGAAAATCAGGTCATGTCAGACTCTATACAGTCTTAGACTCTTTGGCCAGAGTGGAAGTTTTGGAGGGACTACATTTCTACAGGTCGCAGGAGTGTGAATATTTCATATGTCGTTTGGGGTCCCAAGACGAGCGGAACGACGAGGGTACATTAGTATATCTTATAAGATGTTAACTTTATTTGTGAGGTTTATGTTATGGGACAGTAGAAAATGAAAAAAAATCAGAAAACAGTCATATTCCAGCTGAATGCGCACAAAAACAGACACAAATAGAAAAACACATCCAAACAGTGAAATCATTGCAAAATCAAACACTGAGGGTACCGAAGAAGATCTTATAACATGTTAACTTTATTTGTGAGGTTTATGTTATGGGACAGTAGAAAAATGAAAAAAAATCAGAAAAACAGTCGTATCCCTGCTGAATGCACACAAAAACAGACACAAATAGAAAAACACATCCAAACAGTGAAATCATTGCAAAATCAAACACTGAAGGTATATAACTATATCTTATAAGATTTTAACTTTATTTTTGAGGTTTATGTTATGGGACAGTAGAAAAATGAAAAAAATCCGAAAACAGCCGTATCCCTGCTGAATGTGCACAAAAACAGACAAAAATAGAAAAACACATCCAAACAGTGAAATCATTATAAATTCAAACACTGAGGGTACATCAATATACCTTATAAGATGTTAACTTCATATTATAGGACAGTAGAAAAAAGATTAAAATACCCTCGATCAGCCTTAGTCCCTGATACACATACGGAAAAATCAGACTCCTGGCTTAATGCCTTTAGGAATTATTACAAAAAACACACCTAAACGGCTGACCTTTGACCTTTCCGAAGGTTACACAGGTCTGAAACTCGGCACCCTAGATAAGCCTTAGTCCCTGATACACATACGGAAAAATCAGACTCCTGGCTCAATGCCTTTAGGAATTATTACAAAAAACACACCCGAACGGTTGACCATTGACCTTTCCGAAGGTTGCACAGGTCTGAAACTCGGCACCCTGGATCAGCCTTAGTCCCTGATACACACACGGAAAAATCAGACTCCTGGCTCAATGCCTTTAGGAATTATTACAAAAAACACACCAGAGCGGCTGACCTTTGACCTTTCCAAAGGTTGCACGGGTCTGAAACTCGGCACCCTGGATCAGCCAGGAGTCCCTGATACACATACGGAGAAATCAGCATCCGGGCTCATTGCCTTTAGGAATTATTGAAGAAAAGACAGTTTCCCACCTTTCTTACGTTTGAATTTTACAGACTGTGTTTTTGGCAGTTTTTTTTGGCCAGGGGGAAAAAAGCCCAAAGTCCTGTGTTCAAAAACTGAAAATCAGGTCATGTCAGACTCTATACAGTCTTAGACTCTTTGGCCAGAGTGGAAGTTTTGGAGGGACTACATTTCTACAGGTCGCAAGGAGTGTGAATATTTCATATGTCGTTTGGGGTCCCAAGACGAGCGGAACGACATGGGGAACATTAGTATATCTTATAAGATGTTAACTTTATTTGTGAGGTTTATGTTATGGGACAGTAGAAAAATGAAAAAAAATCAGAAAACAGTCGTATTCCAGGTGAATGCGCACAAAAACAGACAAAAATAGAAAAACACATTCAAACAGTGAAATCATTGCAAAATCAAACACTGAAGGTATATAACTATATCTTATGAGATGTTAACTTTATTTGTGAGGTTTATGTTATGGGACAATAAAAAAATGAAAAAAATCAGAAAACAGCCGTATCCCTGCTGAATGCGCACAAAAACAGACACAAATAGAAAAACACATCCAAACAGTGAAATCATTATAAATTCAAACACTGAGGGTAAATCAATATACCTTATAAGATGTTAACTTCATATTATAGGACAGTAGAAAAAAGATTAAAATACCCTCGATCAGCCTTAGTCCCTGATACACATACGGAAGACTCAGACTCCTGGCTTAATGCCTTTAGGAATTATTACAAAAAACACACCTAAACTGCTGACCTTTGACCTTTCCGAAGGTTACACAGGTCTGAAACTCGGCACCCTAGATTAGCCTTAGTCCCTGATACACATACGGAAAAATCAGACTCCTGGCTCAATGCCTTTAGGAATTATTACAAAAAACACACCAGAGCGGCTGACCTTTGACCTTTCCAAAGGTTGCACCGGTCTGAAACTCGGCACCCTGGATCAGCCAGGAGTCCCTGATACACATACGGAGAAATCAGCATCCGGGCTCATTGCCTTTAAGAATTATTGAAGAAAAGACAGTTTCCCACCTTTCTTACGTTTGAATTTTACAGACTGTGTTTTTGGCAGTTTTTTTTTGGCCAGGGGGAAAAAAGCCCAAAGTCCTGTGTCCAAAAACTGAAAAATCAGGTCATGTCAGACTCTATACAGTCTTAGACTCTTTGGCCAGAGTGGAAGTTTTGGAGGGACTACATTTCTACAGGTCGCAGGAGTGTGAATATTTCATATGTCGTTTGGGGTCCCAAGACGAGCGGAACGACGAGGGTACATTAGTATATCTTATAAGATGTTAACATTATTTGTGAGGTTTATGTTATGGGACAGTAGAAAATTTTAAAAAATCAGAAAACAGTCGTATTCCAGCTGAATGTGCACAAAAACAGACACAAATAGAAAAACACATCCAAACAGTGAAATCATTGCAAAATCAAACACTGAGGGTACCGAAGAATATCTTATAAGATGTTAACTTTATTTGTGAGGTTTATGTTATGGGACAGTAGAAAAATGAAAAAAAATCAGAAAACAGTCGTATTCCAGGTGAATGCGCACAAAAACAGACAAAAATAGAAAAACACATTCAAACAGTGAAATCATTGCAAAATCAAACACTGAAGGTATATAACTATATCTTATGAGATGTTAAATTTATTTGTGAGGTTTATGTTATGGGACAGTAGAAAAATGAAAAAAAATCAGAAAACAGTCGTATCCCTGCTGAATGCGCACAAAAACAGACACAAATAGAAAAACACATCCAAACAGTGAAATCATTGCAAAATCAAACACTGAAGGTATATAACTATATCTTATGAGATGTTAACTTTATTTGTGAGGTTTATGTTATGGGACAATAAAAAAATGAAAAAAATCAGAAAACAGCAGTATCCCTGCTGAATGCGCACAAAAACAGACACAAATAGAAAAACACATCCAAACAGTGAAATCATTATAAATTCAAACACTGAGGGTACATCAATATACCTTATAAGATGTTAACTTCATATTATAGGACAGTAGAAAAAAGATTAAAATACCCTTGATCAGCCTTAGTCCCTGATACACATACGGAAGACTCAGACTCCTGGCTTAATGCCTTTAGGAATTATTACAAAAAACACACCTAAACGGCTGACCTTTGACCTTTCCGAAGGTTACACAGGTCTGAAACTCGGCACCCTAGATTAGCCTTAGTCCCTGATACACATACGGAAGACTCAGACTCCTGGCTTAATGCCTTTAGGAATTATTACAAAAAACACACCTAAACTGCTGACCTTTGACCTTTCCGAAGGTTACACAGGTCTGAAACTCGGCACCCTGGATCAGCCTTAGTCCCTGATACACACATGGGAAAATCAGACTCCTGGCTCAATGCCTTTAGGAATTATTACAAAAAACACACCAGAGCGGCTGACCTTTGACCTTTCCAAAGGTTGCACAGGTCTGAAACTCGGCACCCTAGATCAGCCTTAGTCCCTGATACACATAAGGAAAACTCAGACTCCTGGCTTAATGCCTTTAGGAATTATTACAAAAAACACACCTAAACGGCTGACCTTTGACCTTTCCGAAGGTTGCACAGGTCTGAAACTCGGCACCCTGGATCAACCTTAGTCCCTGATACACACATGGAAAAATCAGACTCCTGGCTCAATGCCTTTAGGAATTATTACAAAAAACACACCTAAACGGCTGACCTTTGACCTTTCCGAAGGTTGCACAGGTCTGAAACTCGGCACCCTGGATCAACCTTAGTCCCTGATACACACACGGAAAAATCAGACTCCTGGCTCAATGCCTTTAGGAATTATTACAAAAAACACACCAGAGCGGCTGACCTTTGACCTTTCCAAAGGTTGCACCAGTCTGAAACTCGGCACCCTGGATCAGCCAGGAGTCCCTGATACACATACGGAGAAATCAGCATCCGGGCTCATTGCCTTTAGGAATTATTGAAGAAAAGACAGTTTCCCACCTGTCTTACGTTTGAATTTTACAGACTGTGTTTTTGGCAGTTTTTTTTGGCCAGGGGGGAAAAAAGCCCAAAGTCCTGCGTCCAAAAACTGAAAATCAGGTCATGTCAGACTCTATACAGTCCTAGACTCTTTGGCCAGAGTGGAAGTTTTGGAGGGACTACATTTCTACAGGTCGCAGGAGTGTGAATATTTCATATGTCGTTTGGGGTCCCAAGACGAGCGGAACGACATGGGGAACATTAGTATATCTTATAAGATGTTAACTTTATTTGTGAGGTTTATGTTATGGGACAGTAGAAAATGAAAAAAAATCAGAAAACAGTCGTATTCCAGGTGAATGCGCACAAAAACAGACAAAACTAGAAAAACACATTCAAACAGTGAAATCATTGCAAAATCAAACACTAAAGGTATATAACTATATCTTATGAGATGTTAACTTTATTTGTGAGGTTTATGTTATGGGACAGTAGAAAAATGAAAAAAAATCAGAAAACAGTCGTATTCCAGGTGAATGCGCACAAAAACAGACACAAATAGAAAAACACATCCAAACAGTGAAATCATTGCAAAATCAAACACTGAAGGTATATAACTATATCTTATGAGATGTTAACTTTATTTGTGAGGTTTATGTTATGGGACAATAAAAAAATGAAAAAAATCAGAAAACAGCCGTATCCCTGCTGAATGCGCACAAAAACAGACACAAATAGAAAAACACATCCAAACAGTGAAATCATTATAAATTCAAACACTGAGGGTAAATCAATATACCTTATAAGATGTTAACTTCATATTATAGGACAGTAGAAAAAAGATTAAAATACCCTCGATCAGCCTTAGTCCCTGATACACATACGGAAGACTCAGACTCCTGGCTTAATGCCTTTAGGAATTATTACAAAAAACACACCTAAACTGCTGACCTTTGACCTTTCCGAAGGTTACACAGGTCTGAAACTCGGCACCCTAGATAAGCCTTAGTCCCTGATACACATACGGAAAAATCAGACTCCTGGCTCAATGCCTTTAGGAATTATTACAAAAAACACACCAGAGCGGCTGACCTTTGACCTTTCCAAAGGTTGCACCGGTCTGAAACTCGGCACCCTGGATCAGCCAGGAGTCCCTGATACACATACGGAGAAATCAGCATCCGGGCTCATTGCCTTTAGGAATTATTGAAGAAAAGACAGTTTCCCACCTGTCTTACGTTTGAATTTTACAGACTGTGTTTTTGGCAGGTTTTTTTTGGCCAGGGGGAAAAAAGCCCAAAGTCCTGTGTCCAAAAACTGAAAAATCCGGTCATGTCAGACTCTATACAGTCTTAGACTCTTTGGCCAGAGTGGAAGTTTTGGAGGGACTACATTTCTACAGGTCGCAGGAGTGTGAATATTTCATATGTCGTTTGGGGTCCCAAGACGAGCGGAACGACGAGGGTACATTAGTATATCTTATAAGATGTTAACATTATTTGTGAGGTTTATGTTATGGGACAGTAGAAAATTTAAAAAAATCAGAAAACAGTCGTATTCCAGCTGAATGTGCACAAAAACAGACACAAATAGAAAAACACATCCAAACAGTGAAATCATTGCAAAATCAAACACTGAGGGTACCGAAGAATATCTTATAAGATGTTAACTTTATTTGTGAGGTTTATGTTATGGGACAGTAGAAAAATGAAAAAAAATCAGAAAACAGTCGTATTCCAGGTGAATGCGCACAAAAACAGACAAAAATAGAAAAACACATTCAAACAGTGAAATCATTGCAAAATCAAACACTGAAGGTATATAACTATATCTTATGAGATGTTAAATTTATTTGTGAGGTTTATGTTATGGGACAGTAGAAAAATGAAAAAAAATCAGAAAACAGTCGTATCCCTGCTGAATGCGCACAAAAACAGACACAAATAGAAAAACACATCCAAACAGTGAAATCATTGCAAAATCAAACACTGAAGGTATATAACTATATCTTATGAGATGTTAACTTTATTTGTGAGGTTTATGTTATGGGACAATAAAAAAATGAAAAAAATCAGAAAACAGCAGTATCCCTGCTGAATGCGCACAAAAACAGACACAAATAGAAAAACACATCCAAACAGTGAAATCATTATAAATTCAAACACTGAGGGTACATCAATATACCTTATAAGATGTTAACTTCATATTATAGGACAGTAGAAAAAAGATTAAAATACCCTCGATCAGCCTTAGTCCCTGATACACATACGGAAAAATCAGACTCCTGGCTTAATGCCTTTAGGAATTATTACAAAAAACACACCTAAACGGCTGACCTTTGACCTTTCCGAAGGTTACACAGGTCTGAAACTCGGCACCCTAGATTAGCCTTAGTCCCTGATACACATACGGAAAAATCAGACTCCTGGCTCAATGCCTTTAGGAATTATTACAAAAAACACACCCCAACGGCTGACCATTGACCTTTCCGAAGGTTACACAGGTCTGAAACTCGGCACCCTGGATCAGCCTTAGTCCCTGATACACACATGGGAAAATCAGACTCCTGGCTCAATGCCTTTAGGAATTATTACAAAAAACACACCAGAGCGGCTGACCTTTGACCTTTCCAAAGGTTGCACAGGTCTGAAACTCGGCACCCTAGATCAGCCTTAGTCCCTGATACACATAAGGAAAACTCAGACTCCTGGCTTAATGCCTTTAGGAATTATTACAAAAAACACACCTAAACGGCTGACCTTTGACCTTTCCGAAGGTTGCACAGGTCTGAAACTCGGCACCCTGGATCAACCTTAGTCCCTGATACACACATGGAAAAATCAGACTCCTGGCTCAATGCCTTTAGGAATTATTACAAAAAAACACACCAGAGCGGCTGACACAACTAGAAAAACACATCCAAACAGTGAAATCATTATAAATTCAAACACTGAGGGTACATCAATATACCTTATAAGATGTTAACTTCATATTATAGGACAGTAGAAAAAAGATTAAAATACCCTCGATCAGCCTTAGTCCCTGATACACATAGGGAAGACTCAGACTCCTGGCTTAATGCCTTTAGGAATTATTACAAAAAACACACCTAAACGGCTGACCTTTGACCTTTCCGAAGGTTACACAGGTCTGAAACTCGGCACCCTAGATTAGCCTTAGTCCCTGATACACATACGGAAAAATCAGACTCCTGGCTCAATGCCTTTAGGAATTATTACAAAAAACACACCCGAACGGTTGACCATTGACCTTTCCGAAGGTTGCACAGGTCTGAAACTCGGCACCCTGGATCAGCCTTAGTCCCTGATACACACACGGAAAAATCAGACTCCTGGCTCAATGCCTTTAGGAATTATTACAAAAAACACACCAGAGCGGCTGACCTTTGACCTTTCCAAAGGTTGCACGGGTCTGAAACTCGGCACCCTGGATCAGCCAGGAGTCCCTGATACACATACGGAGAAATCAGCATCCGGGCTCATTGCCTTTAGGAATTATTGAAGAAAAGACAGTTTCCCACCTTTCTTACGTTTGAATTTTACAGACTGTGTTTTTGGCAGTTTTTTTTGGCCAGGGGGAAAAAAGCCCAAAGTCCTGTGTTCAAAAACTGAAAATCAGGTCATGTCAGACTCTATACAGTCTTAGACTCTTTGGCCAGAGTGGAAGTTTTGGAGGGACTACATTTCTACAGGTCGCAAGGAGTGTGAATATTTCATATGTCGTTTGGGGTCCCAAGACGAGCGGAACGACATGGGGAACATTAGTATATCTTATAAGATGTTAACTTTATTTGTGAGGTTTATGTTATGGGACAGTAGAAAAATGAAAAAAAATCAGAAAACAGTCGTATTCCAGGTGAATGCGCACAAAAACAGACAAAAATAGAAAAACACATTCAAACAGTGAAATCATTGCAAAATCAAACACTGAAGGTATATAACTATATCTTATGAGATGTTAACTTTATTTGTGAGGTTTATGTTATGGGACAATAAAAAAATGAAAAAAATCAGAAAACAGCCGTATCCCTGCTGAATGCGCACAAAAACAGACACAAATAGAAAAACACATCCAAACAGTGAAATCATTATAAATTCAAACACTGAGGGTAAATCAATATACCTCATAAGATGTTAACTTCATATTATAGGACAGTAGAAAAAAGATTAAAATACCCTCGATCAGCCTTAGTCCCTGATACACATACGGAAGACTCAGACTCCTGGCTTAATGCCTTTAGGAATTATTACAAAAAACACACCTAAACTGCTGACCTTTGACCTTTCCGAAGGTTACACAGGTCTGAAACTCGGCACCCTAGATTAGCCTTACCCTGGATTTCCACTGGACGCGGAACGGCCGCGGCGCGGTTCTGCTTCGTCCTCTCCCAAACGTCAATCCCCACCGGGCGCGTTACGGCAGCGGCGCGGAGCCTTGGGAGCCAGTGGTATTCACGGAAGATCGCGCGATAATCTCGAACGGACGCGAGATCCCGCGATAGACTGTGTGTATAAAGGAAACAACAACAACACAGCTTCTTTCATTTCTCCACTTCCATAATCAGTCTCTCGTCGTCCATTGTCTCCGAGACCCTCGGATCAAATGACTGTTGACCTGGGGGCACTGGTTATGACGTAACATTGAGGTGAAGTTGTGACCTGTGTATTGTGTTTTATTTTGAAAGGGGGGCGGAAGTGTTTTACTTTGATACTGTGTCGGACTTCCTGTCTTGTGCGATCTGCTTCGTTGAAATTTACGAGGTTCAGCAGCGGCAACGGAAAAAATAGAACTGATTCCTATCGATAGCGCTGCGGCGCGGCGAGCCGCTTCTGGGCCGCTGCTGATCCGCGCCGCAGCGCGGCCGGTGGGAATGCTCACATTGATTAGAATGGAAGCGATTTGCAACGGCTACCGCGCCGCGGCCGTTCCGCGGCCGTTCCGCGTCCAGTGGAAATCCAGGGTTAGTCCCTGATACACATACGGAAAAATCAGACTCCTGGCTCAATGCCTTTAGGAATTATTACAAAAAACACACCAGAGCGGCTGACCTTTGACCTTTCCAAAGGTTGCACCGGTCTGAAACTCGGCACCCTGGATCAGCCAGGAGTCCCTGATACACATACGGAGAAATCAGCATCCGGGCTCATTGCCTTTAAGAATTATTGAAGAAAAGACAGTTTCCCACCTTTCTTACGTTTGAATTTTACAGACTGTGTTTTTGGCAGTTTTTTTTTGGCCAGGGGGAAAAAAGCCCAAAGTCCTGTGTCCAAAAACTGAAAAATCAGGTCATGTCAGACTCTATACAGTCTTAGACTCTTTGGCCAGAGTGGAAGTTTTGGAGGGACTACATTTCTACAGGTCGCAGGAGTGTGAATATTTCATATGTCGTTTGGGGTCCCAAGACGAGCGGAACGACGAGGGTACATTAGTATATCTTATAAGATGTTAACATTATTTGTGAGGTTTATGTTATGGGACAGTAGAAAATTTTAAAAAATCAGAAAACAGTCGTATTCCAGCTGAATGTGCACAAAAACAGACACAAATAGAAAAACACATCCAAACAGTGAAATCATTGCAAAATCAAACACTGAGGGTACCGAAGAATATCTTATAAGATGTTAACTTTATTTGTGAGGTTTATGTTATGGGACAGTAGAAAAATGAAAAAAAATCAGAAAACAGTCGTATTCCAGGTGAATGCGCACAAAAACAGACAAAAATAGAAAAACACATTCAAACAGTGAAATCATTGCAAAATCAAACACTGAAGGTATATAACTATATCTTATGAGATGTTAAATTTATTTGTGAGGTTTATGTTATGGGACAGTAGAAAAATGAAAAAAAATCAGAAAACAGTCGTATCCCTGCTGAATGCGCACAAAAACAGACACAAATAGAAAAACACATCCAAACAGTGAAATCATTGCAAAATCAAACACTGAAGGTATATAACTATATCTTATGAGATGTTAACTTTATTTGTGAGGTTTATGTTATGGGACAATAAAAAAATGAAAAAAATCAGAAAACAGCAGTATCCCTGCTGAATGCGCACAAAAACAGACACAAATAGAAAAACACATCCAAACAGTGAAATCATTATAAATTCAAACACTGAGGGTACATCAATATACCTTATAAGATGTTAACTTCATATTATAGGACAGTAGAAAAAAGATTAAAATACCCTTGATCAGCCTTAGTCCCTGATACACATACGGAAGACTCAGACTCCTGGCTTAATGCCTTTAGGAATTATTACAAAAAACACACCTAAACGGCTGACCTTTGACCTTTCCGAAGGTTACACAGGTCTGAAACTCGGCACCCTAGATTAGCCTTAGTCCCTGATACACATACGGAAGACTCAGACTCCTGGCTTAATGCCTTTAGGAATTATTACAAAAAACACACCTAAACTGCTGACCTTTGACCTTTCCGAAGGTTACACAGGTCTGAAACTCGGCACCCTGGATCAGCCTTAGTCCCTGATACACACATGGGAAAATCAGACTCCTGGCTCAATGCCTTTAGGAATTATTACAAAAAACACACCAGAGCGGCTGACCTTTGACCTTTCCAAAGGTTGCACAGGTCTGAAACTCGGCACCCTAGATCAGCCTTAGTCCCTGATACACATAAGGAAAACTCAGACTCCTGGCTTAATGCCTTTAGGAATTATTACAAAAAACACACCTAAACGGCTGACCTTTGACCTTTCCGAAGGTTGCACAGGTCTGAAACTCGGCACCCTGGATCAACCTTAGTCCCTGATACACACATGGAAAAATCAGACTCCTGGCTCAATGCCTTTAGGAATTATTACAAAAAACACACCTAAACGGCTGACCTTTGACCTTTCCGAAGGTTGCACAGGTCTGAAACTCGGCACCCTGGATCAACCTTAGTCCCTGATACACACACGGAAAAATCAGACTCCTGGCTCAATGCCTTTAGGAATTATTACAAAAAACACACCAGAGCGGCTGACCTTTGACCTTTCCAAAGGTTGCACCAGTCTGAAACTCGGCACCCTGGATCAGCCAGGAGTCCCTGATACACATACGGAGAAATCAGCATCCGGGCTCATTGCCTTTAGGAATTATTGAAGAAAAGACAGTTTCCCACCTGTCTTACGTTTGAATTTTACAGACTGTGTTTTTGGCAGTTTTTTTTGGCCAGGGGGGAAAAAAGCCCAAAGTCCTGTGTCCAAAAACTGAAAATCAGGTCATGTCAGACTCTATACAGTCCTAGACTCTTTGGCCAGAGTGGAAGTTTTGGAGGGACTACATTTCTACAGGTCGCAGGAGTGTGAATATTTCATATGTCGTTTGGGGTCCCAAGACGAGCGGAACGACATGGGGAACATTAGTATATCTTATAAGATGTTAACTTTATTTGTGAGGTTTATGTTATGGGACAGTAGAAAATGAAAAAAAATCAGAAAACAGTCGTATTCCAGGTGAATGCGCACAAAAACAGACAAAACTAGAAAAACACATTCAAACAGTGAAATCATTGCAAAATCAAACACTGAAGGTATATAACTATATCTTATGAGATGTTAACTTTATTTGTGAGGTTTATGTTATGGGACAGTAGAAAAATGAAAAAAAATCAGAAAACAGTCGTATTCCAGGTGAATGCGCACAAAAACAGACACAAATAGAAAAACACATCCAAACAGTGAAATCATTGCAAAATCAAACACTGAAGGTATATAACTATATCTTATGAGATGTTAACTTTATTTGTGAGGTTTATGTTATGGGACAATAAAAAAATGAAAAAAATCAGAAAACAGCCGTATCCCTGCTGAATGTGCACAAAAACAGACACAAATAGAAAAACACATCCAAACAGTGAAATCATTATAAATTCAAACACTGAGGGTAAATCAATATACCTTATAAGATGTTAACTTCATATTATAGGACAGTAGAAAAAAGATTAAAATACCCTCGATCAGCCTTAGTCCCTGATACACATACGGAAGACTCAGACTCCTGGCTTAATGCCTTTAGGAATTATTACAAAAAACACACCTAAACTGCTGACCTTTGACCTTTCCGAAGGTTACACAGGTCTGAAACTCGGCACCCTAGATAAGCCTTAGTCCCTGATACACATACGGAAAAATCAGACTCCTGGCTCAATGCCTTTAGGAATTATTACAAAAAACACACCAGAGCGGCTGACCTTTGACCTTTCCAAAGGTTGCACCGGTCTGAAACTCGGCACCCTGGATCAGCCAGGAGTCCCTGATACACATACGGAGAAATCAGCATCCGGGCTCATTGCCTTTAGGAATTATTGAAGAAAAGACAGTTTCCCACCTGTCTTACGTTTGAATTTTACAGACTGTGTTTTTGGCAGGTTTTTTTTGGCCAGGGGGAAAAAAGCCCAAAGTCCTGTGTCCAAAAACTGAAAAATCCGGTCATGTCAGACTCTATACAGTCTTAGACTCTTTGGCCAGAGTGGAAGTTTTGGAGGGACTACATTTCTACAGGTCGCAGGAGTGTGAATATTTCATATGTCGTTTGGGGTCCCAAGACGAGCGGAACGACGAGGGTACATTAGTATATCTTATAAGATGTTAACATTATTTGTGAGGTTTATGTTATGGGACAGTAGAAAATTTAAAAAAATCAGAAAACAGTCGTATTCCAGCTGAATGTGCACAAAAACAGACACAAATAGAAAAACACATCCAAACAGTGAAATCATTGCAAAATCAAACACTGAGGGTACCGAAGAATATCTTATAAGATGTTAACTTTATTTGTGAGGTTTATGTTATGGGACAGTAGAAAAATGAAAAAAAATCAGAAAACAGTCGTATTCCAGGTGAATGCGCACAAAAACAGACAAAAATAGAAAAACACATTCAAACAGTGAAATCATTGCAAAATCAAACACTGAAGGTATATAACTATATCTTATGAGATGTTAAATTTATTTGTGAGGTTTATGTTATGGGACAGTAGAAAAATGAAAAAAAATCAGAAAACAGTCGTATCCCTGCTGAATGCGCACAAAAACAGACACAAATAGAAAAACACATCCAAACAGTGAAATCATTGCAAAATCAAACACTGAAGGTATATAACTATATCTTATGAGATGTTAACTTTATTTGTGAGGTTTATGTTATGGGACAATAAAAAAATGAAAAAAATCAGAAAACAGCAGTATCCCTGCTGAATGCGCACAAAAACAGACACAAATAGAAAAACACATCCAAACAGTGAAATCATTATAAATTCAAACACTGAGGGTACATCAATATACCTTATAAGATGTTAACTTCATATTATAGGACAGTAGAAAAAAGATTAAAATACCCTCGATCAGCCTTAGTCCCTGATACACATACGGAAGACTCAGACTCCTGGCTTAATGCCTTTAGGAATTATTACAAAAAACACACCTAAACGGCTGACCTTTGACCTTTCCGAAGGTTACACAGGTCTGAAACTCGGCACCCTAGATTAGCCTTAGTCCCTGATACACATACGGAAAAATCAGACTCCTGGCTCAATGCCTTTAGGAATTATTACAAAAAACACACCCCAACGGCTGACCATTGACCTTTCCGAAGGTTACACAGGTCTGAAACTCGGCACCCTGGATCAGCCTTAGTCCCTGATACACACATGGGAAAATCAGACTCCTGGCTCAATGCCTTTAGGAATTATTACAAAAAACACACCAGAGCGGCTGACCTTTGACCTTTCCAAAGGTTGCACAGGTCTGAAACTCGGCACCCTAGATCAGCCTTAGTCCCTGATACACATAAGGAAAACTCAGACTCCTGGCTTAATGCCTTTAGGAATTATTACAAAAAACACACCTAAACGGCTGACCTTTGACCTTTCCGAAGGTTGCACAGGTCTGAAACTCGGCACCCTGGATCAACCTTAGTCCCTGATACACACATGGAAAAATCAGACTCCTGGCTCAATGCCTTTAGGAATTATTACAAAAAACACACCTAAACGGCTGACCTTTGACCTTTCCGAATGTTGCACAGGTCTGAAACTCGGCACCCTGGATCAACCTTAGTCCCTGATACACACACGGAAAAATCAGACTCCTGGCTCAATGCCTTTAGGAATTATTACAAAAAACACACCAGAGCGGCTGACCTTTGACCTTTCCAAAGGTTGCACCAGTCTGAAACTCGGCACCCTGGATCAGCCAGGAGTCCCTGATACACATACGGAGAAATCAGCATCCGGGCTCATTGCCTTTAGGAATTATTGAAGAAAAGACAGTTTCCCACCTGTCTTACGTTTGAATTTTACAGACTGTGTTTTTGGCAGTTTTTTTTGGCCAGGGGGAAAAAAGCCCAAAGTCCTGTGTCCAAAAACTGAAAATCAGGTCATGTCAGACTCTATACAGTCCTAGACTCTTTGGCCAGAGTGGAAGTTTTGGAGGGACTACATTTCTACAGGTCGCAGGAGTGTGAATATTTCATATGTCGTTTGGGGTCCCAAGACGAGCGGAACGACATGGGGAACATTAGTATATCTTATAAGATGTTAACTTTATTTGTGAGGTTTATGTTATGGGACAGTAGAAAAATGAAAAAAAATCAGAAAACAGTCGTATTCCAGGTGAATGCGCACAAAAACAGACAAAAATAGAAAAACACATTCAAACAGTGAAATCATTGCAAAATCAAACACTGAAGGTATATAACTATATCTTATGAGATGTTAACTTTATTTGTGAGGTTTATGTTATGGGACAGTAGAAAAATGAAAAAAAATCAGAAAACAGTCGTATCCCTGCTGAATGCGCACAAAAACAGACACAAATAGAAAAACACATCCAAACAGTGAAATCATTGCAAAATCAAACACTGAAGGTATATAACTATATCTTATGAGATGTTAACTTTATTTGTGAGGTTTATGTTATGGGACAATAAAAAAATGAAAAAAATCAGAAAACAGCAGTATCCCTGCTGAATGCGCACAAAAACAGACACAAATAGAAAAACACATCCAAACAGTGAAATCATTATGAATTCAAACACTGAGGGTACATCAATATACCTTATAAGATGTTAACTTCATATTATAGGACAGTAGAAAAAAGATTAAAATACCCTCGATCAGTCTTAGTCCCTGATACACATACGGAAGACTCAGACTCCTGGCTTAATGCCTTTAGGAATTATTACAAAAAACACACCTAAACGGCTGACCTTTGACCTTTCCGAAGGTTACACAGGTCTGAAACTCGGCACCCTAGATTAAACTTAGTCCCTGATACACATACGGAAAAATCAGACTCCTGGCTCAATGCCTTTAGGAATTATTACAAAAAACACACCCGAACAGCTGACCATTGACCTTTCCGAAGGTTACACAGGTCTGAAACTCGGCACCCTGGATCAGCCTTAGTCCCTGATACACACATGGGAAAATCAGACTCCTGGCTCAATGCCTTTAGGAATTATTACAAAAAACACACCAGAGCGGCTGACCTTTGACCCTTTCCAAAGGTTGCACAGGTCTGAAACTCGGCACCCTAGATCAGCCTTAGTCCCTGATACACATAAGGAAAACTCAGACTCCTGGCTTAATGCCTTTAGGAATTATTACAAAAAACACACCTAAACGGCTGACCTTTGACCTTTCCGAAGGTTGCACAGGTCTGAAACTCGGCACCCTAGATTAGCCTTAGTCCCTGATACACATACGGAAAAATCAGACTCCTGGCTCAATGCCTTTAGGAATTATTACAAAAAACACACCAGAGCGGCTGACCTTTGACCTTTCCAAAGGTTGCACCGTTCTGAAACTCGGCACCCTGGATCAGCCAGGAGTCCCTGATACACATACGGAGAAATCAGCATCCGGGCTCATTGCCTTTAGGAATTATTGAAGAAAAGACAGTTTCCCACCTTTCTTACGTTTGAATTTTACAGACTGTGTTTTTGGCAGTTTTTTTTTGGCCAGGGGGAAAAAAGCCCAAAGTCCTGTGTCCAAAAACTGAAAAATCAGGTCATGTCAGACTCTATACAGTCTTAGACTCTTTGGCCAGAGTGGAAGTTTTGGAGGGACTACATTTCTACAGGTCGCAGGAGTGTGAATATTTCATATGTCGTTTGGGGTCCCAAGACGAGCGGAACGACGAGGGTACATTAGTATATCTTATAAGATGTTAACATTATTTGTGAGGTTTATGTTATGGGACAGTAGAAAATTTAAAAAAATCAGAAAACAGTCGTATTCCAGCTGAATGTGCACAAAAACAGACACAAATAGAAAAACACATCCAAACAGTGAAATCATTGCAAAATCAAACACTGAGGGTACCGAAGAATATCTTATAAGATGTTAACTTTATTTGTGAGGTTTATGTTATGGGACAGTAGAAAAATGAAAAAAAATCAGAAAACAGTCGTATTCCAGGTGAATGCGCACAAAAACAGACAAAAATAGAAAAACACATTCAAACAGTGAAATCATTGCAAAATCAAACACTGAAGGTATATAACTATATCTTATGAGATGTTAAATTTATTTGTGAGGTTTATGTTATGGGACAGTAGAAAAATGAAAAAAAATCAGAAAACAGTCGTATCCCTGCTGAATGCGCACAAAAACAGACACAAATAGAAAAACACATCCAAACAGTGAAATCATTGCAAAATCAAACACTGAAGGTATATAACTATATCTTATGAGATGTTAACTTTATTTGTGAGGTTTATGTTATGGGACAATAAAAAAATGAAAAAAATCAGAAAACAGCAGTATCCCTGCTGAATGCGCACAAAAACAGACACAAATAGAAAAACACATCCAAACAGTGAAATCATTATAAATTCAAACACTGAGGGTACATCAATATACCTTATAAGATGTTAACTTCATATTATAGGACAGTAGAAAAAAGATTAAAATACCCTCGATCAGCCTTAGTCCCTGATACACATACGGAAGACTCAGACTCCTGGCTTAATGCCTTTAGGAATTATTACAAAAAACACACCTAAACGGCTGACCTTTGACCTTTCCGAAGGTTACACAGGTCTGAAACTCGGCACCCTAGATTAGCCTTAGTCCCTGATACACATATGGAAAAATCAGACTCCTGGCTCAATGCCTTTAGGAATTATTACAAAAAACACACCCGAACGGCTGACCATTGACCTTTCCGAAGGTTACACAGGTCTGAAACTCGGCACCCTGGATCAGCCTTAGTCCCTGATACACACATGGGAAAATCAGACTCCTGGCTCAATGCCTTTAGGAATTATTACAAAAAACACACCAGAGCGGCTGACCTTTGACCTTTCCAAAGGTTGCACAGGTCTGAAACTCGGCACCCTAAATCAGCCTTAGTCCCTGATACACATAAGGAAAACTCAGACTCCTGGCTTAATGCCTTTAGGAATTATTACAAAAAACACACCTAAACGGCTGACCTTTGACCTTTCCGAAGGTTGCACAGGTCTGAAACTCGGCACCCTGGATCAACCTTAGTCCCTGATACACACATGGAAAAATCAGACTCCTGGCTCAATGCCTTTAGGAATTATTACAAAAAACACACCTAAACGGCTGACCTTTGACCTTTCCGAAGGTTGCACAGGTCTGAAACTCGGCACCCTGGATCAACCTTAGTCCCTGATACACACACGGAAAAATCAGACTCCTGGCTCAATGCCTTTAGGAATTATTACAAAAAACACACCAGAGCGGCTGACCTTTGACCTTTCCAAAGGTTGCACCAGTCTGAAACTCGGCACCCTGGATCAACCTTAGTCCCTGATACACATACGGAAAAATCAGACTCCTGGCTTAATGCCTTTAGGAATTATTACAAAAAACACACCTAAACGGCTGACCGTTGACCTTTCCGAAGGTTACACAGGTCTGAAACTCGGCACCCTAGATTAGCCTTAGTCCCTGATACACATACGGAAAAATCAGACTCCTGGCTCAATGCCTTTAGGAATTATTACAAAAAACACACCCGAACGGCTGACCATTGACCTTTCCGAAGGTTGCACAGGTCTGAAACTCGGCACCCTGGATCAGCCTTAGTCCCTGATAAACACATGGGAAAATCAGACTCCTGGCTCAATGCCTTTAGGAATTATTACAAAAAACACACCAGAGCGGCTGACCTTTGACCTTTCCAAAGGTTGCACAGGTCTGAAACTCGGCACCCTAAATCAGCCTTAGTCCCTGATACACATAAGGAAAACTCAGACTCCTGGCTTAATGCCTTTAGGAATTATTACAAAAAACACACCTAAACGGCTGACCTTTGACCTTTCCGAAGGTTGCACAGGTCTGAAACTCGGCACCCTGGATCAACCTTAGTCCCTGATACACACACGGAAAAATCAGACTCCTGGCTCAATGCCTTTAGGAATTATTACAAAAAACACACCAGAGCGGCTGACCTTTGACCCTTCCAAAGGTTGCACCAGTCTGAAACTCGGCACCCTGGATCAGCCAGGAGTCCCTGATACACATACGGAGAAATCAGCATCCGGGCTCATTGCCTTTAGGAATTATTGAACAGTTTCCCACCTTTCTTACGTTTGAATTGTACAGACTGTGTTTTTGGCAGTTTTTTTTGGCCAGGGGGAAAAAAGCCCAAAGTCCTGTGTCCAAAAACTGAAAAATCAGGTCATGTCAGACTCTATACAGTCTTAGACTCTTTGGCCAGAGTGGAAGTTTTGGAGGGACTACATTTCTACAGGTCGCAGGAGTGTGAATATTTCATATGTCATTTGGGGTCCCAAGACGAGCAGAACGACGAGGGTACATTAGTATATCTTATAAGATGTTAACTTTATTTGTGAGGTTTATGTTATGGGACAGTAGAAAATTTAAAAAAATCAGAAAACAGTCATATTCCAGCTGAATGCGCACAAAAACAGACACAAATATAAAAACACATCCAAACAGTGAAATCATTGCAAAATCAAACACTGAGGGTACCGAAGAATATCTTATAAGATGTTAACTTTATTTGTGAGGTTTATGTTATGGGACAGTAGAAAAATGAAAAAAAATCAGAAAACAGTCGTATTCCAGGTGAATGCGCATAAAAACAGACAAAAATAGAAAAACACATTCAAACAGTGAAATCATTATAAATTCAAACACTGAGGGTACATCAATATACCTTATAAGATGTTAACTTCATATTATAGGACAGTAGAAAAAAGATTAAAATACCCTCGATCAGCCTTAGTCCCTGATACACATACGGAAAAATCAGACTCCTGGCTTAATGCCTTTAGGAATTATTACAAAAAACACACCTAAACGGCTGACCGTTGACCTTTCCGAAGGTTACACAGGTCTGAAACTCGGCACCCTAGATTAGCCTTAGTCCCTGATACACATACGGAAAAATCAGACTCCTGGCTCAATGCCTTTAGGAATTATTACAAAAAACACACCCGAACGGCTGACCATTGACCTTTCCGAAGGTTGCACAGGTCTGAAACTCGGCACCCTGGATCAGCCTTAGTCCTTGATACACACATGTGAAAATCAGACTCCTGGCTCAATGCCTTTAGGAATTATTACAAAAAACACACCCGAACGGCTGACCTTTGACCTTTACGAAGGTTGCACAGGTCTGAAACTCGGCACCCTGGATCAGCCAGGAGTCCCTGATACACATACGGAGAAATCAGCATCCGGGCTCATTGCCTTAAGGAATTATTGAAGAAAAGACAGTTTCCCACCTTTCTTACGTTTGAATTTTACAGACTGTGTTTTTGGCAGTTTTTTTTGGCCAGGGGGAAAAAAGCCCAAAGTCCTGTGTCCAAAAACTGAAAAATCAGGTCATGTCAGACTCTATACAGTCTTAGACTCTTTGGCCAGAGTGGAAGTTTTGGAGGGACTACATTTCTACAGGTCGCAGGAAGTGTGAATATTTCATATGTCGTTTGGGGTCCCAAGACGAGCGGAACGACGAGGGTACATTAGTATATCTTATAAGATGTTAACTTTATTTGTAAGGTTTATGTTATGGGACAGTAGAAAATGAAAAAAAATCAGAAAACAGTCGTATTCCAGCTGAATGCGCACAAAAACAGACACAAATAGAAAAACACATCCAAACAGTGAAATCATTGCAAAATCAAACACTGAGGGTACCGAAGAATATCTTATAAGATGTTAACTTTATTTGTGAGGTTTATGTTATGGGACAGCAGAAAAATGAAAAAAATCCGAAAACAGCCGTATCCCTGCTGAATGCGCACAAAAACAGACACAAATAGAAAAACACATCCAAACAGTGAAATCATTATAAATTCAAACACTGAGGGTACATCAATATACCTTATAAGATGTTAACTTCATATTATAGGACAGTAGAAAAAAGATTAAAATACCCTCGATCAGCCTTAGTCCCTGATACACAAACGGAAAAATCAGACTCCTGGCTTAATGCCTTTAGGAATTATTACAAAAAACACACCTTAACGGCTGACCGTTGACCTTTCCGAAGGTTACACAGGTCTGAAACTCGGCACCCTAGATTAGCCTTAGTCCCTGATACACATACGGAAAAATCAGACTCCTGGCTCAATGCCTTTAGGAATTATTACAAAAAACACACCAGAGCGGCTGACCTTTGACCTTTCCAAAGGTTGCACAGGTCTGAAACTCGGCACCCTAGATCAGCCTTAGTCCCTGATACACATAAGGAAAACTCAGACTCCTGGCTTAATGCCTTTAGGAATTATTACAAAAAACACACCTAAACGGCTGACCTTTGACCTTTCCGAAGGTTGCACAGGTCTGAAACTCAGCACCCTGGATCAACCTTAGTCCCTGATACACACACGGAAAAATCAGACTCCTGGCTCAATGCCTTTAGGAATTATTACAAAAAACACACCAGAGCGGCTGACCTTTGACCTTTCCAAAGTTTTGCACCGGTCTGAAACTCGGCACCCTGGATCAGCCAGGAGTCCCTGATACACATACGGAGAAATCAGCATCCGGGCTCATTTCCTTTAGGAATTATTGAAGAAAAGACAGTTTCCCACCTGTCTTACGTTTGAATTTTACAGACTGTGTTTTTGGCAGGTTTTTTTGGCCAGGGGGGAAAAAGCCCAAAGTCCTGTGTCCAAAAACTGAAAATCAGGTCATGTCAGACTCTATACAGTCTTAGACTCTTTGGCCAGAGTGGAAGTTTTGGAGGGACTACATTTCTACAGGTCGCAGGAGTGTGAATATTTCATATGTCGTTTGGGGTCCCAAGACGAGCGGAACGACGAGGGTACATTAGTATATCTTATAAGATGTTAACTTTATTTGTGAGGTTTATGTTATGGGACAGTAGAAAATGAAAAAAAATCAGAAAACATTCGTATTCCAGCTGAATGCGCACAAAAACAGACACAAATAGAAAAACACATCCAAACAGTGAAATCATTGCAAAATCAAACACTGAGGGTACCGAAGAATATCTTATAAGATGTTAACTTTATTTGTGAGGTTTATGTTATGGGACAGTAGAAAAATGAAAAAAATCCGAAAACAGCCGTATCCCTGCTGAATGCGCACAAAAACAGACACAAATAGAAAAACACATCCAAACAGTGAAATCATTATAAATTCAAACACTGAGGGTACATCAATATACCTTATAAGATGTTAACTTCATATTATAGGACAGTAGAAAAAAGATTAAAATACCCTCGATCAGCCTTATTCCCTGATACACATACGGAAAAATCAGACTCCTGGCTTAATGCCTTTAGGAATTATTACAAAAAACACACCTAAACGGCTGACCGTTGACCTTTCCGAAGGTTACACAGGTCTGAAACTCGGCACCCTAGATTAGCCTTAGTCCCTGATACACATACGGAAAAATCAGACTCCTGGCTCAATGCCTTTAGGAATTATTACAAAAAACACACCCGAACGGCTGACCTTTGACCTTTCCGAAGGTTACACAGGTCTGAAACTCTGCACCTGTGATAAGCCTAAATCCCTGATACACATACGGAAAAATCAGACTCCTGGCTCAATGCCTTTAGGAATTATTACAAAAAACACACCCGAACGGCTGACCTTTGACCTTTCCGAAGGTTGCACAGGTCTGAAACTCGGCATCCAGGATCAGCCTTAGTCCCTGATACACACACGGAAAAATCAGACTCCTGGCTCAATGCCTTTAGGAATTATTACAAAAAACACACCCGAACGGCTGACCTTTGACCTTTACGAAGGTTGCACAGGTCTGAAACTCGGCACCCTGGATCAGCCAGGAGTCCCTGATACACATACGGAGAAATCAGCATCCGGGCTCATTGCCTTTAGGAATTATTGAAGAAAAGACAGTTTCCCACCTTTCTTACGTTTGAATTTACAGACTGTGTTTTTGGCAGTTTTTTTTGGCCAGGGGGAAAAAAGCCCAAAGTCCTGTGTCCAAAAACTGAAAATCAGGTCATGTCAGACTCTATACAGTCTTAGACTCTTTGGCCAGAGTGGAAGTTTTGGAGGGACTACATTTCTACAGGTCTCAGGTGTGTGAATATTTCATATGTCGTTTGGGGTCCCAAGACGAGCGGAACGACGAGGGTACATTAGTATATCTTATAAGATGTTAACTTTATTTGTGAGGTTTATGTTATGGGACAGTAGAAAATTTAAAAAAATCAGAAAACAGTCGTATTCCAGCTGAATGCGCACAAAAACAGACACAAATAGAAAAACACATCCAAACAGTGAAATCATTGCAAAATCAAACACTGAGGGTACCGAAGAATATCTTATAAGATGTTAACTTTATTTGTGAGGTTTATGTTATGGGACAGTAGAAAAATGAAAAAAAATCAGAAAACAGTCGTATTCCAGGTGAATGCGCACAAAAACAGACAAAAATAGAAAAACACATTCAAACAGTTGAAATAAACTGCCCCTTTGTTTCACCATACATGCATGGCAGAAATGTTCGCTTCCAAGATTTTTTGTAATAAAAACATTACAGATTAATCCTCTGCATTCTTTGTGCTTTTGGATTTTCTTTTGAGGATCTCTTTGGCTGTGTTGATGCAAATTGCTTCAAATTTGGTGTAAGTTATTTTTTTATGTAATATAAATCTACCACTGTCAGGGAATATCAACATTTTTCATTATCATATAACACAGCCAATTCAATCAATATCTGAAGCTAAAATTATGTTAGTGTATTTTAGGGATATCATAATGAATGTTTGTGTGTGTGTGTGTGCTGATTGAGTAATATGAACTTTTAAAACAGCAATGAAAGGCTGGTTCATTCATCTTTTACATGTCATTTAGCAGACGTTTCATCAAAGCGACTTACACCTTCATATTTATGAACATCAGCTTGTGTTCCTTTCTGTCTGTAGATGAGTGGGAGCCACTGATATCACAGCACCTCCACACAAAGTGTTTGGCACCGTCAGTTTGACTGGAAACACTGCTCTTATTGAACCCCATCAGCTTTTTGAAATGTTGGCTCCTGATTGGAGTTTCTCGCAGACTGACAGCAGCCGTTTCCTTTTTGTTTTTAAATAAATGTCCTAAAATGGTGACAAATTCCCTTAATCATTTTTAAGAACACTAAATCACAGTGGAAAGATTAGAAATGCTGCCTGTGGTACCTGTAAACGTGGTAACATGGTGAACTGTGCCCTGGCAACAATCTAATATTTATGCACTTTGAAGCCTTCGCCATGTGAAACTGCTGCACAGCTCTGATCTCAGCTGCTGCCGAGGTCAACACCTCGCTTGTTTACTGAAACTTTAAAAAAAGAAAAAGTGCCACCAAATCATAAAGCGACTGCACTTTCTTCAAGTCCACATTGATTCATTTTCTCCACACATTGGACTTAAATGAGCCTGGAAGGGTCTGCTGTGCGAGGACCATTATCCATTTGGAGCTAATGAAACTCATTTTTACCAGAGACAGATAGACTGAGTCTCCACCTTTTTTTCCACACATAAAAAAACATGCACTGTAGTTGACTTGAATGTTCAGACATATCTACCTTCATTTCAACCAGCTAGTCAGTGAGTGAACATTTGTTTGTCAAAGGATTTTCTTGTGGCGTTTTTTTTTTTCGATGACACATTGTTAAGTTATTGTTGTATGTGTTCTAATCCATATGTATGTGCATATCATTTCTAATGTATAGATTATCATGCTTATCTTTTATGATCTGTTTTATGTTCTTTCTTTTACATGCACTTCAAGAAGTCTTACTTTCCTTTACGTTGTCAGTGCCCTTTTTATGTGAAGGCTTCTTTTCTATAAACGTGAGAGCGTCATTGTCAGAAGGCACTGATGATATGAGAATAGAATAAACAAAACCTGTCAGTGTGACGGATTGAATTGTCTCTGTATTACCAGCTGTTATTTTATTTAATAATTTGTTCAAAATGCCATTTTAATATCAGTATTTTTGTATTTTCTTATGCTTTGTTGTAATTACCTGAGGGCAACAGTAGGGGAAGCGTAGCACTGTTGAGCTACTTTACGCTGCACTCCTTTCTCTCAGTCATTAACATCCGTGATCTGAGGAAAGTGTGTGTCTGTGTATTCTTCACTCATTATTCCCCTTTTCAGGGCTTTTACATCAACATTCAAGGTGGTATTGTTTGAATTATGGCAGATGAAGTAAGAAACGCGACACACATTCACGGTGCATTAAGAAGTCACAGTGACCTGTCCAGGGTGCACCCCGTCTGACATCCTACGGTTCGTGTTCACACTGAATGAGACACATTGTAATACAAGACCAGAACTGGATGATTGGATATTTCAGAGAGCAGCAATCTGAGAAACTTAAGTGATGGAAAAATAAATAACCACTCTTGCTCTCTTTTTTTGAAAAATGCGGGCTTCTGGAAATCACTTCACACATGCAACAGACGTGACTTACACAGAAATTACAGCTCCTTCAGGTAAATGTTTTGGTACTTTGTTATCCCTGAATGAATGGATATGATGTTTCACTGATCAATGCATCTGTATGATAAATATTACAGCACCTTGTGATTTTTTTTTTTGGATTTCAAATGATATCGTAAAACAACAATATTTCTTATTCTTATCACCATCAGACAACACTTCATCTGTAGCTGAGATGGAAACAGGGTCGTCAGATCAAGAGGCACAGACATGTCAGGAGGATGCTGCTCCAATGGACAACACAGGTGGACAGCAGGGTGCCACACTGAAAATCCCTGCATTCACCAGGGGCCACAGCCAACTGGATGCAAAAGATGTGGAACAGAACAGCAAACTAGCTCACGTCAGGATCCACGTGGAACGAGTTATTGGTTGTATGCACACCAAGTTTAACATTAAAGGGACCATGCGCCTGGGTGTTGTGGTCAAATACGAAGGCGAGGAAAAGACTTTACTTGATAAGATTGTTGTTATATGCTCTGACCAATATGTGCCCAAGTGTTGTTCTGAAGCTACCTAACACCCAAGACACCTAACACCTAACAAAAAGAGCTAAGTTACAGTCAAAAAGTGTCAACCATATTAACAGTTTAAGGACCAATTGTGGTTCAGGTCAAATGGGATTCAGAGTCAGATTCAGATTTGCCATTGTCGTAGTCGTCAATCCAGTCAGAAGGAGAATATAAATCAGGGAGCTCCTAATTGGGAAGGGTGGAATAATTCATCATTTGGACAGACTTATCAATTGCACTTTTCAGAGTCATCATAATCACTTTTTAACATGTGGAAATGAGCATTTCGTGGGTTGTATTCCACAGTACAAATGACTGGGTGAGGTATAATCTGTCAAATATTAGCCTCATGAATGAACTTTTCAGGCAAAATAATGACATAACAGGACAAGAACACAACGAGACACTGCGACTTGGGCTAGCTACGGTAAGTAAAGACATTAAAGACCTTAAAGAGCTATGACACAAACTAACCACACTAAAAGACGAACTGAAAAAGGAAATTAAAGAAGAAATGATCAATCTACAACAAGAGATTGAGCATAAACTAACAGATAATATAAATGAACTACAGACACAGAAGGGAAATCTTGCTGAAGCCCAAGCCCACGACAGATGCAAGAAAAGATCGAAGGGAGGTCGAGGAGGAACAACATACTAATACGTCATACTACATGTGATGTCCACAGACTGTCGGCAACTGATTGGCAGGGTGTCCGCACTGGAAGAGTCGAGTGGCATATTTCAGTTCATTGACTGTGTTACAGGGAGTCTGCACTCCAGTCATGCAGAAAGATTCTGTGAACAAATCTTTTTTAACCCTCTGCATTCTTCGTGCATTTGGATTTTTTTGTGGATATCTTTGGCTGTGTTGATGTAAATTGCTTGAAATTTGGTGTAGGTGAAGTTAATTTTTATGTAATATAAAGCTACCACTGTCAGGGAATATCAACATTTTTCATTTTCATATAACATACAGCAGGCCATTTTAATCAATATCTGAAGCTAAAATTATTTGGGTGTATTTTAGGGCTATCATAGTATGGTGTGAATGTGGGTTTAGGAATGAATGTGTGTGTGTGTGTGTGTGTGTGTGTGTGTGTGTGTGTGTGTGTGTGTGTGTGTATGTGTATGTGTAACTCCAGGCACTCACATCAAGTTCAACTCGACATGATACACAGGCACCTACACCTACAAAGAGGCTCATACACACATTCACTCCTTTGAGTAAAAAAAACAAACAGGCATCTTGAGGGACTTCAAAGACTTGCCCTCTACGTGAACCCAAACAAAAGTCTGGTTTTGTTTACACAGGTGCAGTTACAGGTAAACAAAATGTTTCACTTTGTTTGGGGCTCAATTCATCCTGACTGTCAAAGACACAGCCTCAGACACTGAAGCCCTCGACCTCATCAACCATCAGTCACAATGTACTGAAAAAGAAAAAGGTTAAATAATTTATCAAAACTAACCCTAACCCTATCATATTATAGTGATTACATGTAAAATAATTAAATCAAATCAAACATAAGCTAAATGTTTTGTATGACCTGTGTGATCATCCGTTTTTGATGAAGTTTAAAATCCATAATTTGTATTAGTAGTGTATGATTTCACTTTCACTGAACTCAGTACCACTTATACTTCATATACTAGTAGTATGGAGTACTTTTACTGTATACGTTTTGGAGGAATATAGGGTCAAAGTTCACTTTTTGCAACAAACAATAGGGTAATCATTTTTGATTTTTGATTTTTTTTTATCACTAGTTTATGATTTTACTTTCCCTGGATTCAGTACCTCTTGTACTTCATATGCTGTGAATATGAAGTACTTTTAATGTATACTTTTGGAGTAACCTGGGCTCCCTTCACACCAAGCAGTCTTATTTCTGGTTTTCAAAATAAAGTCCTATCGGATGCGATTACAACATACTGAAAAATAAATGTTCAAATTATATGTCAATTTAATTTATTATATAACAATTATATCACATTATAGTGATTACATGTAAAATAATTGTTGAATATTTTCTAGTTTCTGTCATTTTTCAGCTTCTTAAATGTGAATATTTTTGACTTTCGGTTGCAATTATAGGTAAACACAATACTTTGTTTAGGGGCTCAATTCATCCTGACGGTCAAGACACAGCCTGAGATGCTGTGAAGCCCTCGACCTCATCAACCATCAGTCACAATGTACTGATTATATATTAATTATACATCAAAACAAACCCCAAGCCTATCACATTATAGTGATTACATGTAAAATAATTACATCAAATCAAGCATAAGGTAGATGTATTGTATGACCTGTGTAATCATCTGTTTTAAGTATAAAATTAATTCATATATTAGTAGTATGGAGTACTTTTACTGTATACTTATTGAGTAATCCTGGGTCAAATTTCCCTTCTTTTTTTTTTTACACTTGCACAATGATAACAATGTTCTTCTTGGTGCCAGTGATTTTATTGTGCAAGAAACACTGTGAATCTGTGAATATAGTAGAGAAGACGTTCATGAATAACCATCCATAATCTGTGTGGCGCTGTCTTTACTGTGAACTTCAAGTGGCAGTCACTCATTCATCATCCTCACGCTGACACCTTTTACAAATGACACAAGGCCTTTGAAATGATATAAGCAAGAAAAATAATGGGGGGCGTACCTCATATACTAGTAGTATGAAATACTTTTACTGTATATGTTTTGGAGGAATATAGGGTCACACTTCACTTTTTGCAACAAATAACAAGGTAATCATTTTTTGGCAACTGTAATTTCACAGTATTGTTTTGTCAGCTGCCTAAATTATGTAAAATCCGATTAATGCTATGCTATTTATTTAAATCAAGTCTCTAACACAACAAAGTGTGTAATAAATGAGGGTTAGGGTTAGGGTTATTACATGAAAGCCAGTGCATCTGAATACTTGATTTGATTACACTGAAATTATTTTCTTCACACATTTTGAATTTGAAAATGATCAGTGGGACCTGAGGAAGTGGACCTGAGGTGTTGCCAAGGGGGAAGTAATCCTCACAGCAGGCTCCGTGCTAAGTGAAATTCATTTTTGTGTTGGGGATACAACTGCTCAAATGGATCAAATACCTGAAACTGTGTGAGAATTCCAAGCATCAATAAACCGTTGGATTCCGATGCTCCACCAGGTGAACCAAGGCGGCCTTCAGTGGAAGTGTGGTTCACTTCCTGTGGTTCTGTAAAAATGCAGAGCAGAAGGGAATTAAAAAAAAGTTTTATGTTGCTTTTAGGTTTCAAGTCCAGTCAATGGAACACATTTTAGGAAATATTAATGTTATTCCAAGATTATCTTTTACTTTTCATGCCATATAACTCAGAAAAGATTTGTGGGAAAAAGAAAGGCAAATAATTTCATGACCACTGTCTGATATAATCTAGTAACATGTATCGATATAGACACACAGGAGCTATATACACAACCACCCAGACACTCCACTGTCCAAGTACTGAAAAATACATACCCACACACACATCACATATGGTGTTGAGAGAAATAATGTTTAGAAACACTTTTAAATACCCTTGTTAATGCTGTCTCTGTGTATCCTGACAGTTTTTCTTGCACATACGGTGAGAGATAAAATTCTCCTCCATGGTCCACCCTCACTTGGTCCACAAAGGCCATAGGTCACGACAACATTCCTGCTTAAGCAATGAAAAGGGAAATAAAAAATAAAAAGACATTAACCGGCTCATTCTGTCATAAGGCCGTGTCTCAAATTCCACATCCTATCACAAGTTAATAAGACATATTTCATATATACGGGGGTAGAGTGGCTGAGTGGTTAAGACCGGTACCCTGTGTGCGAAAGACAGCATGGTCGTAATGGTCGCAAGTTCGACTCCGCCCCTGGCTGATTGTACTCAATTCCATTGTTAGTCGCTTTGGATAAAAGTGTCTGCTAAATGACATGTTATGGAATATTTTAATGGGTTCATCAACTGGCCGTCGCTTATTACAGTGCTGCTTCACAGTATGTATCCTTTCATTTATAAGACCACCTAAATACATAAAATACAAATACAATACAAACAATAGAAGAGAAGGGATGGAAACAACCATAGTTAGTGGAGAAGGGTTTTTTTTTACATTGTGGACATGCAGCTCTACTGAAGAGGAACTAAGACCATAAACCCTTTAGAACAATGTTTGGAGGGCATCAGACTAATGTTTTACAAGGAGCACAGTAACCCCTAACTGAACATTTTAGGAGAGCAAGCAAAACATTTAGGGGCGCACACCTTAAATTGACTTGCAAAGCAAATATTCATATTTCCTCTCATTTTCACTGTATTACTGATCAATACTTTTATAATAATTGCAGAAATTGCAATGTGCTGTTTAGAATTCTAAGTGAATTATATTGTGCACTTGTTTGTTGAAGAATAAGATCACATAAGAGACATTAAGTGTACAGAAAATGCAATCACTGTCATTACAGCACAATTATTAACTAGTGCTTGAAGTGGCCCGGTACTTTCCAGTACACAGAACCGGCACTTTTATTTCCGTACTGGGACTTTTCACAAAATGCTGGTAATCTCTTGAGATTATCAGTCCAATTCATGATTATGGTCCAGAGCAATAATGTCTCAGGGTACACTATGTGACGTTCACCTGTTCTCGCAAAATTCCTTGAGTTTAGAGTTTTTATTTTCTATCTAATCTCTATCTGGAAGATGACCGCTGTGGCGACCATCATCATGCTTCAAAAGCATGAGTTAGCTCATCCACACACTCATACTTTCTGATATAATAAAAATAAACATGGAGCTGGCAAATTGAGGCTTGAAAATATCAGAGGACCGTGCACAGAAGGGATTAAGCTGTCCAGTATCCTGAACTATTTTGCTCAAAACAAGATCAATTGATAAAGTTAGGTTACCATGGAGATTTATTCTCTGAAGCTCTGCCAGACCAGGGTAAGAGCCAGTAGAGATTAAAACTACTGATGCTTCCATTTGGTTAGCTGTCACTCTTAATTGAAATAAATAAATAATTGAATTAACCCCCATGAAAATATTATGCTGTATGTCAATCAATTTTACAATCATTCATGCCTACGGTGGTCATTATTAGAGGTTTGATAATATTCTACATATATTATTGCATTATTTTGTCAACATAAGGAGTTAAAGGCTCCAGAAGAAGAAAAAAAACACTGAATGCTGACATTGTGAAAGGTCAACTGTTAAGAAACCGGTAAAGATCCGAAAACAGCCTTATCTCAGAGTATTGCGCACACGAACAGACACCGATAGAAAAACACATCCAAATTGTAAAATCATTGCAAAATCAAACAATGGGGGTACAGAAGTATATCTTTTAAGATGTTAACTTTATTTGTGAGGTTTATGTTATGGGACAGTAGAAAAATGAAAAAAATCAGAAAACAGCCGTATCCCAGCTGAATGCGCACAAAAACAGACACAACTGGAAAAACACATCCAAACAGTGAAATCATTGCAAAATTGAACACTGAGGGTACAGAAGTATATCTTATAAGATTTTAACTGTATTTGTGAGGTTAATGTTATGGGACAGTAGAAAAATGAAAAAAATCAGGAAACAGCTGTATCCTTGCTGAATGCGCACAAAAACAGAAACAAATAGAAAAACACATCCAAACAGTAAAATCATTGCAAAATCAAACACTGAGGGTATATAACTATATCTTATAAGATTGTAACTTTATTTGTGAGGTTTATGTTATGGGACAGTAGAAAACCTTTCCAAAGGTTGCACAGGTCTGAAACTTGGCACCCTAGATCAACCTTAGTCCCTGATACACATAAGGAAAAATCAGACTCCTGGCTCAATGCCTTTAGGAATTATTGAAGAAAAGATAGTTTCCCAAGCTATTTTACAGACTGGGAGTCTTTTTTGGCCGGGGGAAAAAAGCCCCAAGTCCTGTTTGTCCTGTGTCCAAAAACTGAAAATCAGGTCGTGTTATAGACTCTAATCTCAGCTGAATGCGCACACAAACAGACACCAATAGATAAACACATCCAAACAGTGAAATCATTGCAAAATCAAACACTGAGGGTACGAACTAAATATTTTAAGATGTTTAACTTCATTTGTGAGGTTTATGTTATGGGACAGCAGAAAAATTTAAAAAATCCAGAAACAGCCTTATCTCAGCTGAATGCGCAAACAAACAGACACCAATAGAAAAACACATCCAAACAGTGAAATCATTGCAAAATCAAACACTGAGGGTACAGAACTAAATATTTTAGGTTGTTAACTTTATTTGTGAGGTTTATGTTATGGGACAGCAGAAAAATGAAAAAAATCCGGAAACAGCCTTATCTCAGCTGAATGCGCACACAAACAGACACTTATAGAAAAACACATCCCAACAGTGAAATCATTGCAAAATCAAACACTAAGGGTACATATGTACATATTCTAAGATGTTAACTTCATTTGTGAGGTTTATGTTATGGGACAGCAGAAAAATTAAAAAAATCCGGAAACAGCCTTATCTCAGCTCAATAGGGCAGAAACAGACACTTATAGAAAAACACATCCCAACAGTGAAATCATTGCAAAATCAAACACTGAGGGTACAGAACTAAAACTTTTAAGATGTTAACTTCATTTGTGAGTTTAATGTTATGGGACAGCAGAAAAATGAAAAAAATCCGGAAACAGCCTTATCTCAGCTGAATGCGCACACAAACAGACACTTATAGAAAAACACATCCCAACAGTGAAATCATTGCAAAATCAAACACTAAGGGTACATATGTACATATTCTAAGATGTTAACTTCATTTGTGAGGTTTATGTTATGGGACAGCAGAAAAATTAAAAAAATCCGGAAACAGCCTTATCTCAGCTCAATAGGGCAGAAACAGACACTTATAGAAAAACACATCCCAACAGTGAAATCATTGCAAAATCAAACACTGAGGGTACAGAACTAAAACTTTTAAGATGTTAACTTCATTTGTGAGTTTAATGTTATGGGACAGCAGAAAAATGAAAAAAATCCGGAAACAGCCTTATCTCAGCTGAATGCGCAAACAAAACAGACACCAATAGAAAAACACATCCAAACAGTGAAATCATTGCAAAATCAAACACTAAGGGTACATATGTATATATTCTAAGATGTTAACTTCATTTGTGAGGTTTATGTTATGGGACAGTAGAAAACCTTTCCAAAGGTTGCACAGGTCTGAAACTTGGCACCCTAGATCAACCTTAGTCCCTGATACACATAAGGAAAAATCAGACTCCTGGCTCAATGCCTTTAGGAATTATTGAAGAAAAGATAGTTTCCCAAGCTATTTTACAGACTGGGAGTCTTTTTTGGCCGGGGGAAAAAAGCCCCAAGTCCTGTTTGTCCTGTGTCCAAAAACTGAAAATCAGGTCGTGTTATAGACTCTAATCTCAGCTGAATGCGCACACAAACAGACACCAATAGATAAACACATCCAAACAGTGAAATCATTGCAAAATCAAACACTGAGGGTACGAACTAAATATTTTAAGATGTTTAACTTCATTTGTGAGGTTTATGTTATGGGACAGCAGAAAAATTTAAAAAATCCAGAAACAGCCTTATCTCAGCTGAATGCGCAAACAAACAGACACCAATAGAAAAACACATCCAAACAGTGAAATCATTGCAAAATCAAACACTGAGGGTACAGAACTAAATATTTTAGGTTGTTAACTTTATTTGTGAGGTTTATGTTATGGGACAGCAGAAAAATGAAAAAAATCCGGAAACAGCCTTATCTCAGCTGAATGCGCACACAAACAGACACTTATAGAAAAACACATCCCAACAGTGAAATCATTGCAAAATCAAACACTAAGGGTACATATGTACATATTCTAAGATGTTAACTTCATTTGTGAGGTTTATGTTATGGGACAGCAGAAAAATTAAAAAAATCCGGAAACAGCCTTATCTCAGCTCAATAGGGCAGAAACAGACACTTATAGAAAAACACATCCCAACAGTGAAATCATTGCAAAATCAAACACTGAGGGTACAGAACTAAAACTTTTAAGATGTTAACTTCATTTGTGAGTTTAATGTTATGGGACAGCAGAAAAATGAAAAAAATCCGGAAACAGCCTTATCTCAGCTGAATGCGCACACAAACAGACACTTATAGAAAAACACATCCCAACAGTGAAATCATTGCAAAATCAAACACTAAGGGTACATATGTACATATTCTAAGATGTTAACTTCATTTGTGAGGTTTATGTTATGGGACAGCAGAAAAATTAAAAAAATCCGGAAACAGCCTTATCTCAGCTCAATAGGGCAGAAACAGACACTTATAGAAAAACACATCCCAACAGTGAAATCATTGCAAAATCAAACACTGAGGGTACAGAACTAAAACTTTTAAGATGTTAACTTCATTTGTGAGTTTAATGTTATGGGACAGCAGAAAAATGAAAAAAATCCGGAAACAGCCTTATCTCAGCTGAATGCGCAAACAAAACAGACACCAATAGAAAAACACATCCAAACAGTGAAATCATTGCAAAATCAAACACTAAGGGTACATATGTATATATTCTAAGATGTTAACTTCATTTGTGAGGTTTATGTTATGGGACAGCAGAAAAATGAAAAAAATCCGGAAACAGCCTTATCTCAGCTGAATGCGCAAACAAACAGACACCAATAGAAAAACACATCCAAACAGTGAAATCATTGCAAAATCAAACACTGAGGGTACAGAACTAAAACTTTTAAGATGTTAACTTCATTTGTGAGGTTAATGTTATGGGACAGCAGAAAAATTAAAAAAATCCGGAAACAGCCTTATCTCGGCTGAATGCGCAAACAAACAGACACCAATAGAAAAACACATCCAAACAGTGAAATCATTGCAAAATCAAACACTAAGGGTACATATGTATATATTCTAAGATGTTAACTTCATTTGTGAGGTTAATGTTATGGGAAAGTTGAAAATTAAAAAAAATCGGGAAACAGCCATATCTCAGCAGAATGCGCACACAAACAGACACCAATAGAAAAACACATCCCAACAGTGAAATCATTGCAAAATCAAACACTAAGGGTACATATGTACATATTCTAAGATGTTAACTTCATTTGTGAGGTTTATGTTATGGGACAGCAGAAAAATTAAAAAAATCCGGAAACAGCCTTATCTCAGCTCAATAGGGCAGAAACAGACACTTATAGAAAAACACATCCCAACAGTGAAATCATTGCAAAATCAAACACTGAGGGTACAGAACTAAAACTTTTAAGATGTTAACTTCATTTGTGAGTTTAATGTTATGGGACAGCAGAAAAATGAAAAAAATCCGGAAACAGCCTTATCTCAGCTGAATGCGCACACAAACAGACACTTATAGAAAAACACATCCCAACAGTGAAATCATTGCAAAATCAAACACTAAGGGTACATATGTACATATTCTAAGATGTTAACTTCATTTGTGAGGTTTATGTTATGGGACAGCAGAAAAATTAAAAAAATCCGGAAACAGCCTTATCTCAGCTCAATAGGGCAGAAACAGACACTTATAGAAAAACACATCCCAACAGTGAAATCATTGCAAAATCAAACACTGAGGGTACAGAACTAAAACTTTTAAGATGTTAACTTCATTTGTGAGTTTAATGTTATGGGACAGCAGAAAAATGAAAAAAATCCGGAAACAGCCTTATCTCAGCTGAATGCGCAAACAAAACAGACACCAATAGAAAAACACATCCAAACAGTGAAATCATTGCAAAATCAAACACTAAGGGTACATATGTATATATTCTAAGATGTTAACTTCATTTGTGAGGTTTATGTTATGGGACAGCAGAAAAATGAAAAAAATCCGGAAACAGCCTTATCTCAGCTGAATGCGCAAACAAACAGACACCAATAGAAAAACACATCCAAACAGTGAAATCATTGCAAAATCAAACACTGAGGGTACAGAACTAAAACTTTTAAGATGTTAACTTCATTTGTGAGGTTAATGTTATGGGACAGCAGAAAAATTAAAAAAATCCGGAAACAGCCTTATCTCGGCTGAATGCGCAAACAAACAGACACCAATAGAAAAACACATCCAAACAGTGAAATCATTGCAAAATCAAACACTAAGGGTACATATGTATATATTCTAAGATGTTAACTTCATTTGTGAGGTTAATGTTATGGGAAAGTTGAAAATTAAAAAAAATCGGGAAACAGCCATATCTCAGCAGAATGCGCACACAAACAGACACCAATAGAAAAACACATCCAAACAGTGAAATCATTGCAAAATCAAACACTAAGGGTACATATGTATATCTTCTAAGATCTTAACTTCATTTGTGAGGTTTATGTTATGGGACAGCAGAAAAATTTAAAAAAATCCGGAAACAGCCTTATCTCAGCTGAATGCGCACACAAACAGACACCAATAGAAAAACACATCCCAACAGTGAAATCATTGCAAAATCAAACACTGAGGGTACAGAACTAAATCTTTTAAGATGTTAACTTCATTTGTGAGGTTAATGTTATGGGAAAGGAGAAAAATGAAAAAAATCCGGAAACAGCCTTATCTCAGCTGAATGCGCACACAAACAGACACCAATAGAAAAACACATCCCAACAGTGAAATCATTGCAAAATCAAACACTGAGGGTACAGAACTAAAACTTTTAAGATGTTAACTTCATTTGTGAGTTTAATGTTATGGGACAGCAGAAAAATGAAAAAAATCCGGAAACAGCCTTATCTCAGCTGAATGCGCACACAAACAGACACTTATAGAAAAACACATCCCAACAGTGAAATCATTGCAAAATCAAACACTAAGGGTACATATGTACATATTCTAAGATGTTAACTTCATTTGTGAGGTTTATGTTATGGGACAGCAGAAAAATTAAAAAAATCCGGAAACAGCCTTATCTCAGCTCAATAGGGCAGAAACAGACACTTATAGAAAAACACATCCCAACAGTGAAATCATTGCAAAATCAAACACTGAGGGTACAGAACTAAAACTTTTAAGATGTTAACTTCATTTGTGAGTTTAATGTTATGGGACAGCAGAAAAATGAAAAAAATCCGGAAACAGCCTTATCTCAGCTGAATGCGCAAACAAAACAGACACCAATAGAAAAACACATCCAAACAGTGAAATCATTGCAAAATCAAACACTAAGGGTACATATGTATATATTCTAAGATGTTAACTTCATTTGTGAGGTTTATGTTATGGGACAGCAGAAAAATGAAAAAAATCCGGAAACAGCCTTATCTCAGCTGAATGCGCAAACAAACAGACACCAATAGAAAAACACATCCAAACAGTGAAATCATTGCAAAATCAAACACTGAGGGTACAGAACTAAAACTTTTAAGATGTTAACTTCATTTGTGAGGTTAATGTTATGGGACAGCAGAAAAATTAAAAAAATCCGGAAACAGCCTTATCTCGGCTGAATGCGCAAACAAACAGACACCAATAGAAAAACACATCCAAACAGTGAAATCATTGCAAAATCAAACACTAAGGGTACATATGTATATATTCTAAGATGTTAACTTCATTTGTGAGGTTAATGTTATGGGAAAGTTGAAAATTAAAAAAAATCGGGAAACAGCCATATCTCAGCAGAATGCGCACACAAACAGACACCAATAGAAAAACACATCCCAACAGTGAAATCATTGCAAAATCAAACACTAAGGGTACATATGTACATATTCTAAGATGTTAACTTCATTTGTGAGGTTTATGTTATGGGACAGCAGAAAAATTAAAAAAATCCGGAAACAGCCTTATCTCAGCTCAATAGGGCAGAAACAGACACTTATAGAAAAACACATCCCAACAGTGAAATCATTGCAAAATCAAACACTGAGGGTACAGAACTAAAACTTTTAAGATGTTAACTTCATTTGTGAGTTTAATGTTATGGGACAGCAGAAAAATGAAAAAAATCCGGAAACAGCCTTATCTCAGCTGAATGCGCACACAAACAGACACTTATAGAAAAACACATCCCAACAGTGAAATCATTGCAAAATCAAACACTAAGGGTACATATGTACATATTCTAAGATGTTAACTTCATTTGTGAGGTTTATGTTATGGGACAGCAGAAAAATTAAAAAAATCCGGAAACAGCCTTATCTCAGCTCAATAGGGCAGAAACAGACACTTATAGAAAAACACATCCCAACAGTGAAATCATTGCAAAATCAAACACTGAGGGTACAGAACTAAAACTTTTAAGATGTTAACTTCATTTGTGAGTTTAATGTTATGGGACAGCAGAAAAATGAAAAAAATCCGGAAACAGCCTTATCTCAGCTGAATGCGCAAACAAAACAGACACCAATAGAAAAACACATCCAAACAGTGAAATCATTGCAAAATCAAACACTAAGGGTACATATGTATATATTCTAAGATGTTAACTTCATTTGTGAGGTTTATGTTATGGGACAGCAGAAAAATGAAAAAAATCCGGAAACAGCCTTATCTCAGCTGAATGCGCAAACAAACAGACACCAATAGAAAAACACATCCAAACAGTGAAATCATTGCAAAATCAAACACTGAGGGTACAGAACTAAAACTTTTAAGATGTTAACTTCATTTGTGAGGTTAATGTTATGGGACAGCAGAAAAATTAAAAAAATCCGGAAACAGCCTTATCTCGGCTGAATGCGCAAACAAACAGACACCAATAGAAAAACACATCCAAACAGTGAAATCATTGCAAAATCAAACACTAAGGGTACATATGTATATATTCTAAGATGTTAACTTCATTTGTGAGGTTAATGTTATGGGAAAGTTGAAAATTAAAAAAAATCGGGAAACAGCCATATCTCAGCAGAATGCGCACACAAACAGACACCAATAGAAAAACACATCCAAACAGTGAAATCATTGCAAAATCAAACACTAAGGGTACATATGTATATCTTCTAAGATCTTAACTTCATTTGTGAGGTTTATGTTATGGGACAGCAGAAAAATTTAAAAAAATCCGGAAACAGCCTTATCTCAGCTGAATGCGCACACAAACAGACACCAATAGAAAAACACATCCCAACAGTGAAATCATTGCAAAATCAAACACTGAGGGTACAGAACTAAATCTTTTAAGATGTTAACTTCATTTGTGAGGTTAATGTTATGGGAAAGGAGAAAAATGAAAAAAATCCGGAAACAGCCTTATCTCAGCTGAATGCGCACACAAACAGACACCAATAGAAAAACACATCCCAACAGTGAAATCATTGCAAAATCAAACAGTGAGTGTACAGAACTAAATCTTTTAAGATGTTAACTTCATTTGTGAGGTTTATGTTATGGGACAGCAGAAAAATGAAAAAAATCCGGAAACAGCCTTATCTCAGCTGAATGCGCACACAAACAGACACCAATAGAAAAACACATCCCAACAGTGAAATCATTGCAAAATCAAACACTGAGGGCACAGAACTAAAACTTTTAAGATGTTAACTTCATTTGTGAGTTTAATGTTATGGGACAGCAGAAAAATTTAAAAAATCCGGAAACAGCCTTATCTCAGCTGAATGCGCACACAAACAGACACCAATAGAAAAACACATCCCAACAGTGAAATCATTGCAAAATCAAACAGTGAGTGTACAGAACTAAATCTTTTAAGATGTTAACTTCATTTGTGACGTTTATGTTATGGGACAGCAGAAAAATGAAAAAAATCCGGAAACAGCCTTATCTCAGCTGAATGCGCACACAAACAGACACCAATAGAAAAACACATCCCAACAGTGAAATCATTGCAAAATCAAACACTGAGGGCACAGAACTAAAACTTTTAAGATGTTAACTTCATTTGTGAGTTTAATGTTATGGGACAGCAGAAAAATTTAAAAAATCCGGAAACAGCCTTATCTCAGCTGAATGCGCACACAAACAGACACCAATAGAAAAACACATCCCAACAGTGAAATCATTGCAAAATCAAACAGTGAGTGTACAGAACTAAATCTTTTAAGATGTTAACTTCATTTATGAGGTTAATGTTATGGGAAAGTTGAAAATTAAAAAAAATCCGGAAACAGCCATATCTCAGCAGAATGCGCACACAAACAGACACCAATAGAAAAACACATCCAAACAGTGAAATCATTGCAAAATCAAACACTGAGGGTACAGAACTAAATATTTTAGGTTGTTAACTTCATTTGTGAGGTTTATGTTATGGGACAGCAGAAAAATTAAAAAAATCCGGAAACAGCCTTATCTCAGCTGAATGCGCACACAAACAGACACTTATAGAAAAACACATCCCAACAGTGAAATCATTGCAAAATCAAACACTAAGGGTACATATGTATATATTCTAAGATGTTAACTTCATTTGTGAGGTTTATGTTATGGGACAGCAGAAAAATTAAAAAAATCCGGAAACAGCCTTATCTCAGCTGAATGCGCAAACAAACAGACACCAATAGAAAAACACATCCAAACAGTGAAATCATTGCAAAATCAAACAGTGAGGGTACAGAACTAAATATTTTAACATGTGAACTTCATTTGTGAGGTTTATGTTATGGGAAAGGAGAAAAATGAAAAAAATCCGGAAACAGCCTTATCTCAGCTGAATGCGCACACAAACAGACACCAATAGAAAAACACATCCCAACAGTGAAATCATTGCAAAATCAAACACTGAGGGCACAGAACTAAAACTTTTAAGATGTTAACTTCATTTGTGAGTTTAATGTTATGGGACAGCAGAAAAATTTAAAAAATCCGGAAACAGCCTTATCTCAGCTGAATGCGCACACAAACAGACACCAATAGAAAAACACATCCCAACAGTGAAATCATTGCAAAATCAAACAGTGAGTGTACAGAACTAAATCTTTTAAGATGTTAACTTCATTTGTGACGTTTATGTTATGGGACAGCAGAAAAATGAAAAAAATCCGGAAACAGCCTTATCTCAGCTGAATGCGCACACAAACAGACACCAATAGAAAAACACATCCCAACAGTGAAATCATTGCAAAATCAAACACTGAGGGCACAGAACTAAAACTTTTAAGATGTTAACTTCATTTGTGAGTTTAATGTTATGGGACAGCAGAAAAATTTAAAAAATCCGGAAACAGCCTTATCTCAGCTGAATGCGCACACAAACAGACACCAATAGAAAAACACATCCCAACAGTGAAATCATTGCAAAATCAAACAGTGAGTGTACAGAACTAAATCTTTTAAGATGTTAACTTCATTTATGAGGTTAATGTTATGGGAAAGTTGAAAATTAAAAAAAATCCGGAAACAGCCATATCTCAGCAGAATGCGCACACAAACAGACACCAATAGAAAAACACATCCAAACAGTGAAATCATTGCAAAATCAAACACTGAGGGTACAGAACTAAATATTTTAGGTTGTTAACTTCATTTGTGAGGTTTATGTTATGGGACAGCAGAAAAATTAAAAAAATCCGGAAACAGCCTTATCTCAGCTGAATGCGCACACAAACAGACACTTATAGAAAAACACATCCCAACAGTGAAATCATTGCAAAATCAAACACTAAGGGTACATATGTATATATTCTAAGATGTTAACTTCATTTGTGAGGTTTATGTTATGGGACAGCAGAAAAATTAAAAAAATCCGGAAACAGCCTTATCTCAGCTGAATGCGCAAACAAACAGACACCAATAGAAAAACACATCCAAACAGTGAAATCATTGCAAAATCAAACAGTGAGGGTACAGAACTAAATATTTTAACATGTGAACTTCATTTGTGAGGTTTATGTTATGGGAAAGGAGAAAAATGAAAAAAATCCGGAAACAGCCTTATCTCAGCTGAATGCGCACACAAACAGACACCAATAGAAAAACACATCCAAACAGTGAAATCATTGCAAAATCAAACAGTGAGGGTACAGAACTAAATATTTTAACATGTGAACTTCATTTGTGAGGTTTATGTTATGGGAAAGGAGAAAAATGAAAAAAATCCGGAAACAGCCTTATCTCAGCTGAATGCGCACACAAACAGACACCAATAGAAAAACACATCCCAACAGTGAAATCATTGCAAAATCAAACACTGAGGGTACAGAACTAAATCTTTTAAGTTGTTAACTTCATTTGTGAGGTTTATGTTATGGGACAGCAGAAAAATGAAAAAAATCCGGAAACAGCCTTATCTCAGCTGAATGCGCACACAAACAGACACTTATAGAAAAACACATCCCAACAGTGAAATCATTGCAAAATCAAACACTGAGGGTACAGAACTAAATCTTTTAAGTTGTTAACTTCATTTGTGAGGTTTATGTTATGGGACAGCAGAAAAATGAAAAAAATCCGGAAACAGCCTTATCTCAGCTGAATGCGCACACAAACAGACACTTATAGAAAAACACATCCCAACAGTGAAATCATTGCAAAATCAAACACTAAGGGTACATATGTATATATTCTAAGATGTTAACTTCATTTGTGAGGTTAATGTTATGGGAAAGTTGAAAATTAAAAAAAATCCGGAAACAGCCATATCTCAGCAGAATGCGCACACAAACAGACACCAATAGAAAAACACATCCAAACAGTGAAATCATTGCAAAATCAAACACTAAGGGTACATATGTATATCTTCTAAGATCTTAACTTCATTTGTGAGGTTTATGTTATGGGACAGCAGAAAAATTTAAAAAAATCCGGAAACAGCCTTATCTCAGCTGAATGCGCACACAAACAGACACCAATAGAAAAACACATCCCAACAGTGAAATCATTGCAAAATCAAACACTGAGGGTACAGAACTAAATCTTTTAAGATGTTAACTTCATTTGTGAGGTTAATGTTATGGGAAAGGAGAAAAATGAAAAAAATCCGGAAACAGCCTTATCTCAGCTGAATGCGCACACAAACAGACACCAATAGAAAAACACATCCCAACAGTGAAATCATTGCAAAATCAAACAGTGAGTGTACAGAACTAAATCTTTTAAGATGTTAACTTCATTTGTGAGGTTTATGTTATGGGACAGCAGAAAAATGAAAAAAATCCGGAAACAGCCTTATCTCAGCTGAATGCGCACACAAACAGACACCAATAGAAAAACACATCCCAACAGTGAAATCATTGCAAAATCAAACACTGAGGGCACAGAACTAAAACTTTTAAGATGTTAACTTCATTTGTGAGTTTAATGTTATGGGACAGCAGAAAAATTTAAAAAATCCGGAAACAGCCTTATCTCAGCTGAATGCGCACACAAACAGACACCAATAGAAAAACACATCCCAACAGTGAAATCATTGCAAAATCAAACAGTGAGTGTACAGAACTAAATCTTTTAAGATGTTAACTTCATTTGTGAGGTTAATGTTATGGGAAAGTTGAAAATTAAAAAAAATCCGGAAACAGCCATATCTCAGCAGAATGCGCACACAAACAGACACCAATAGAAAAACACATCCAAACAGTGAAATCATTGCAAAATCAAACACTGAGGGTACAGAACTAAATCTTTTAAGTTGTTAACTTCATTTGTGAGGTTTATGTTATGGGACAGCAGAAAAATGAAAAAAATCCGGAAACAGCCTTATCTCAGCTGAATGCGCAAACAAACAGACACCAATAGAAAAACACATCCAAACAGTGAAATCATTGCAAAATCAAACACTGAGGGTACAGAACTAAAACTTTTAAGATGTTAACTTCATTTGTGAGGTTAATGTTATGGGACAGCAGAAAAATTAAAAAAATCCGGAAACAGCCTTATCTCGGCTGAATGCGCAAACAAACAGACACCAATAGAAAAACACATCCAAACAGTGAAATCATTGCAAAATCAAACACTAAGGGTACATATGTATATATTCTAAGATGTTAACTTCATTTGTGAGGTTAATGTTATGGGAAAGTTGAAAATTAAAAAAAATCCGGAAACAGCCATATCTCAGCAGAATGCGCACACAAACAGACACCAATAGAAAAACACATCCAAACAGTGAAATCATTGCAAAATCAAACACTAAGGGTACATATGTATATCTTCTAAGATCTTAACTTCATTTGTGAGGTTTATGTTATGGGACAGCAGAAAAATTTAAAAAAATCCGGAAACAGCCTTATCTCAGCTGAATGCGCACACAAACAGACACCAATAGAAAAACACATCCCAACAGTGAAATCATTGCAAAATCAAACACTGAGGGTACAGAACTAAATCTTTTAAGATGTTAACTTCATTTGTGAGGTTAATGTTATGGGAAAGGAGAAAAATGAAAAAAATCCGGAAACAGCCTTATCTCAGCTGAATGCGCACACAAACAGACACCAATAGAAAAACACATCCCAACAGTGAAATCATTGCAAAATCAAACAGTGAGTGTACAGAACTAAATCTTTTAAGATGTTAACTTCATTTGTGAGGTTTATGTTATGGGACAGCAGAAAAATGAAAAAAATCCGGAAACAGCCTTATCTCAGCTGAATGCGCACACAAACAGACACCAATAGAAAAACACATCCCAACAGTGAAATCATTGCAAAATCAAACACTGAGGGCACAGAACTAAAACTTTTAAGATGTTAACTTCATTTGTGAGTTTAATGTTATGGGACAGCAGAAAAATTTAAAAAATCCGGAAACAGCCTTATCTCAGCTGAATGCGCACACAAACAGACACCAATAGAAAAACACATCCCAACAGTGAAATCATTGCAAAATCAAACAGTGAGTGTACAGAACTAAATCTTTTAAGATGTTAACTTCATTTGTGAGGTTAATGTTATGGGAAAGTTGAAAATTAAAAAAAATCCGGAAACAGCCATATCTCAGCAGAATGCGCACACAAACAGACACCAATAGAAAAACACATCCAAACAGTGAAATCATTGCAAAATCAAACACTGAGGGTACAGAACTAAATATTTTAGGTTGTTAACTTCATTTGTGAGGTTTATGTTATGGGACAGCAGAAAAATTAAAAAAATCCGGAAACAGCCTTATCTCAGCTGAATGCGCACACAAACAGACACTTATAGAAAAACACATCCCAACAGTGAAATCATTGCAAAATCAAACACTAAGGGTACATATGTATATATTCTAAGATGTTAACTTCATTTGTGAGGTTTATGTTATGGGACAGCAGAAAAATTAAAAAAATCCGGAAACAGCCTTATCTCAGCTGAATGCGCAAACAAACAGACACCAATAGAAAAACACATCCAAACAGTGAAATCATTGCAAAATCAAACAGTGAGGGTACAGAACTAAATATTTTAACATGTGAACTTCATTTGTGAGGTTTATGTTATGGGAAAGGAGAAAAATGAAAAAAATCCGGAAACAGCCTTATCTCAGCTGAATGCGCACACAAACAGACACCAATAGAAAAACACATCCAAACAGTGAAATCATTGCAAAATCAAACAGTGAGGGTACAGAACTAAATATTTTAACATGTGAACTTCATTTGTGAGGTTTATGTTATGGGAAAGGAGAAAAATGAAAAAAATCCGGAAACAGCCTTATCTCAGCTGAATGCGCACACAAACAGACACCAATAGAAAAACACATCCCAACAGTGAAATCATTGCAAAATCAAACACTGAGGGTACAGAACTAAATCTTTTAAGTTGTTAACTTCATTTGTGAGGTTTATGTTATGGGACAGCAGAAAAATGAAAAAAATCCGGAAACAGCCTTATCTCAGCTGAATGCGCACACAAACAGACACTTATAGAAAAACACATCCCAACAGTGAAATCATTGCAAAATCAAACACTAAGGGTACATATGTATATATTCTAAGATGTTAACTTCATTTGTGAGGTTAATGTTATGGGAAAGTTGAAAATTAAAAAAAATCCGGAAACAGCCATATCTCAGCAGAATGCGCACACAAACAGACACCAATAGAAAAACACATCCAAACAGTGAAATCATTGCAAAATCAAACACTAAGGGTACATATGTATATCTTCTAAGATCTTAACTTCATTTGTGAGGTTTATGTTATGGGACAGCAGAAAAATTTAAAAAAATCCGGAAACAGCCTTATCTCAGCTGAATGCGCACACAAACAGACACCAATAGAAAAACACATCCCAACAGTGAAATCATTGCAAAATCAAACACTGAGGGTACAGAACTAAATCTTTTAAGATGTTAACTTCATTTGTGAGGTTAATGTTATGGGAAAGGAGAAAAATGAAAAAAATCCGGAAACAGCCTTATCTCAGCTGAATGCGCACACAAACAGACACCAATAGAAAAACACATCCCAACAGTGAAATCATTGCAAAATCAAACAGTGAGTGTACAGAACTAAATCTTTTAAGATGTTAACTTCATTTGTGAGGTTTATGTTATGGGACAGCAGAAAAATGAAAAAAATCCGGAAACAGCCTTATCTCAGCTGAATGCGCACACAAACAGACACCAATAGAAAAACACATCCCAACAGTGAAATCATTGCAAAATCAAACACTGAGGGCACAGAACTAAAACTTTTAAGATGTTAACTTCATTTGTGAGTTTAATGTTATGGGACAGCAGAAAAATTTAAAAAATCCGGAAACAGCCTTATCTCAGCTGAATGCGCACACAAACAGACACCAATAGAAAAACACATCCCAACAGTGAAATCATTGCAAAATCAAACAGTGAGTGTACAGAACTAAATCTTTTAAGATGTTAACTTCATTTGTGAGGTTAATGTTATGGGAAAGTTGAAAATTAAAAAAAATCCGGAAACAGCCATATCTCAGCAGAATGCGCACACAAACAGACACCAATAGAAAAACACATCCAAACAGTGAAATCATTGCAAAATCAAACACTGAGGGTACAGAACTAAATCTTTTAAGTTGTTAACTTCATTTGTGAGGTTTATGTTATGGGAAAGTAGAAAAATGAAAAAAAATCCAGAAACAGCCTTATCTCAGCTGAATGCGCAAACAAACAGACACCAATAGAAAAACACATCCAAACAGTGAAATCATTGCAAAATCAAACACTGAGGGTACAGAACTAAATATTTTAGGTTGTTAACTTCATTTGTGAGGTTCATGTTATGGGACAGCAGAAAAATGAAAAAAATCCGGAAACAGCCTTATCTCAGCTGAATGCGCACACAAACAGACACTTATAGAAAAACACATCCCAACAGTGAAATCATTGCAAAATCAAACACTAAGGGTACATATGTATATATTCTAAGATGTTAACTTCATTTGTGAGGTTAATGTTATGGGAAAGTTGAAAATTAAAAAAAATCCGGAAACAGCCATATCTCAGCAGAATGCGCACACAAACAGACACCAATAGAAAAACACATCCAAACAGTGAAATCATTGCAAAATCAAACACTAAGGGTACATATGTATATCTTCTAAGATCTTAACTTCATTTGTGAGGTTTATGTTATGGGACAGCAGAAAAATTTAAAAAATCCGGAAACAGCCTTATCTCAGCTGAATGCGCACACAAACAGACACCAATAGAAAAACACATCCCAACAGTGAAATCATTGCAAAATCAAACAGTGAGTGTACAGAACTAAATCTTTTAAGATGTTAACTTCATTTGTGAGGTTAATGTTATGGGAAAGTTGAAAATTAAAAAAAATCCGGAAACAGCCATATCTCAGCAGAATGCGCACACAAACAGACACCAATAGAAAAACACATCCAAACAGTGAAATCATTTCAAAATCAAACACTGAGGGTACAGAACTTAAACTTTTAAGATGTTAACTTCTTTTGTGAGTTTAATGTTATGGGACAGCAGAAAAATTAAAAAAATCCGGAAACAGCCTTATCTCAGCTGAATGCGCACACAAACAGACACCCATGGAAAAACACATCCAAACAGTGAAATCATTTCAAAATCAAACACTGAGGGGACAGAACTAAAACTTTTAAGATGTTAACTTCATTTGTGAGTTTAATGTTATGGGACAGCAGAAAAATTAAAAAAATCCGGAAACAGCCTTATCTCAGCTGAATGCGCACACAAACAGACACCCATGGAAAAACACATCCAAACAGTGAAATATTTGCAAAATCAAACACTGAGGGTACATAACTAAATCTTTTAAGTTGTTAACTTCATTTGTGAGGTTTATGTTATGGGAAAGTAGAAAAATAAAAAAAATCCGGAAACAGCCTTATCTCAGCTGAATGCGCACACAAACAGACACCAATAGAAAAACACATCCAAACAGTGAAATCATTGCAAAATCAAACACTGAGAGTACTGAAGTATATCTTATAAGGTGTACATTTCATTTGTTCAGTTAACTGTATGGTTATTTGTCATAATAAAACTTTTTTTCAACAAATGTTGCTTTCACAGCACACATTATTGTTGTAATCATATCATTATTATTAATATTATTATTATTATTGCTGTTAATATTATTATTGTTATCATCACCATCATTATATTTATATCATTAATACATTGACATTAAAAAAAAAAAAAAACTCGCGCATTCATTCTATTGGGAACAATGACATGATGATGCTGAAGCCACCTTCAGCATTCGCTTCCGATTTTCATTAAGTTTCGATTCCACCTTAAAAAAAAATGCACGTTTCGGCCAGTAGGGAGAAGTGCAAATTCAGGAATGGTTGCAATAGAATTCAGTCAGCATTCATATTTGAGATGGACTTTCTCCTATAGTCCAAAGTAGATATGGACAGATAGCGGATCACTGGAAAAATAAGGAGCTGTAGTATGCAAAGCAGGTGACATATTTCATGGGAAATCATATTAGGCCACTAGAGGGCAGTGCAAAGTCACAAATTGTTGCAAAATAATTGTCAAAATCTTGACTTTTGAGCTTGATTTTCTCCAAAATTCTCAAACCAGGAAAATTCATCACAAATAACCCGATCACGATATGACAATATCAAAATTCTAAGATCATATCTTGTCTCATGTCATGATATAGCTATAATATTGTCATGCCTTCCTCATCATAGTTCACATTCCATTTGTCAGAGATAAAATATGAATCCATAACCCATTTTGAGAGGCAGGTTCTCATAAGGTTGGGAAGTGTCAACTAACTGGGTTGCCACTGATGGGTAGACTCCCCTGTTCAAATGTTGGAGTTTAGTATTTTGGGCAACACCATGTTAGTTTTTGAAACCAGAAACAACCATAGTTATAAGAGAAGGGATGGATACTGATAGCTTGTCCACTACAAATCCACCTATAACTGCAACTTTGCAAACATGAAATGCAGAGCTGTCAATCACACACGGTGGGACTGACAGCTCTGCATTTAAATGTAAAATTAAATTTACATTGTGGACATGCAGCTCTACTGAAGAGGAACTAAGACCATAAACCCTTTAGAACAATGTATGCAGGGCACCAGACTAACTTTTTACTAGGAGCACAGTAGCCCCCCCTATAACTGAATGTTTTAGGAGAGCAAGCAGAACATTTAGGGGCGCACACCTTAAACATTTCCTCTCATTTTCACTGTATTACTGATCAATACTTCGATAATAATTGAATAAATTGCAATGTGCTGTTTAGAATTCCCAGTGAATTTTATTGTGCACTTGTTTGTTGAAGAATAAGATCACATAAGAGACATTAAGTGTACATAAAATACCATCACTGTCACTACAGTACAATTATTAACTAGAAGTGGCCCGGTACTGTCCAGTACACAGAACTGGCACTTTTATTTGTGTACTGGCACATTTCACAAGATGCCGGTAATCTCTTATCAGTCCACTTGATTATGGTCCAGAGCAATAATGTCTCAGGGTACACTATGTGACATTCACCTGTTCTCGCAAAAGTCAAGTGTTTATTCCTTGAGTTTGGAGTTTTTATTTTCTATCTAATCTCTATCTGGAAGACGACCGCTGTGGCGACCATCATCATGCTTCAAAAGCATGAGTTAGCTCATCCACACACTCATACTTTCTGATATAATAAAAATAAACATGGAGCTGGCAAGTTGAGGCTTGAAAATATCAGAGGACGATGCACAGAAGGGATTAAGCTGGGCAATAGCCCGGTATCCTGGACTCTTGCTCAAAAATTAATAAATTGATAAAGTTGAACCTGAATTTTCCTTAACACTAAAACAAGGCCAGACCAAAAGTTTCACTCCCAGGGCTGGAGTATGCCAGGTGTAATATTATTAGATATTAATGTAGATGTTATGCAAGAATTTGATGCACAAGCCTGTTTTCTTTGTGTATTACCTTAATGACTCTGTCCTGGCAGTGCTGGATGATCTTACACAGCTCCTCTGTACCCTGAGACTCGAGACTCTGATGAAGGATCTGCTCAAACATCTAGTAAAACACAATTTGTAGTTTTGTACCTAACTTTGTGACATACATGCATGTAACACCAGACAAACTGACTCATATAGGAATATCCCATGAAATAATGTGATAATGTACTACACCCAGTTCCACAGTCTGTATTGTGGCATGTCTGTAGACAACTATATCTATTTAACTGTCCACTGAGTTATCAAACTGCCAAAAGATGTTCGCCTTTCGTTCTACTGTGTCCTTGATCAATGCCACAGTCAGAACCTCATCATTCAACTATTTGACAAACTCTAGTCAAACAGGAGCTACAGTGTAGGAAAATGATCAAGAAATAAAACGAGTGTCAACAAAATGATTAGCTCTCATAGAAACTTCCCATTGTGTTAACCAGTTAACCAATAACCTATATTAGACTGGTTAGTCAGTAGTTGAGGTTTCACCTCTCTCATGGGGATCTGGGCCCTTTGGACAAACACTGACGGGCTGCTCACGTTAAACTGTTGCTGCAGACCCTCAAGGCTCAGGTTCACCACCTTCTCATAGCAGCTATGCATCTTAACTGGATGGAAAGCCAGCATGGAGATCTTCTCCATGTGCTGAGGAGGAAGACAAGAAGGGAGAGGAAGAGATGGATGAGGCATGGACAGATTTGGGAAAAATGTATAATTGTGTCTCACAATAAATATACTACTGAAAAAGTATCACTAATGTTATACTAGACAAATGCTGTTTAAATCACAAACATATTTGGAATAGGAGTATAGGAATTGCGGATAGATAACATTTGTTTTGTAAAGATCCAGATTCTTGTGCTTCAACTGCGAAAATCAGAGTGCATTTTCTATATATAATCATTATATATTGTGCTTCAATTTATTTTCTCATGTTATGGGTTTTATTTAAAGCGACACAATTTTCAACCTTCACGTAATGTCTCTAAGCAGGGATGGGAAGTATTTCTGATACATGTATTAAAAAAAATACATATTTAAAATACAAAATATGCTCTTTTCTGGAGATGATGAAAAATTCCTTCAGATTTTGTACCAATATATTTCCATTATGTGTATTTTATTTAAAATACTGTAACATACATCCTTTGAAAAAAAGTGATGACATAAGAAGACAAATTGCAGGATGCTGCTTCAGATTGGACGTCATGGTGCTTGTGCCTACTTTAATTTGCCAGGACTTGTTAAGATCACAATTAGTCTACATAAGAATTGAATTGAGTCAAGCAATTACCATCAGAGCTGAGTTTCAAGACTTTAGAGCTCACTCTGTCGTTTACATCGATGACAGTGTTAAAGTCGCCACTTAAAATAATTTTGTATCCGACCAATAGCGGTTCTTCCAAGTCTTTTAAAAAGTTGAAAAATGTTTGTTCTCTCATGAGAGGTGTACACGTGTATTGTTCGTATTTTTTCTCCTCGGTAAAAACAATCCAACATGAGCAATCTACAAGGAATTAAATTAGGAAATCATTCGTTTTACGAATAATAGTGACATCACCAGTTTTAGAAAAAAGATCCCACCATCAGCTTTACTTTCGCCAATAGAAATTACACTTAGACCTTTGTTCCACATGCTGGATACCTTTACTCTTTACTTGTGTTCAGTCTCAGTTCTTGACAACATAATATGTCAAAGTCAGTTTTCAACAAGAATTTAATTTGTTGGGCTCTAAAAGAATTTGATTGGATGCCATGGGCATTCCAAGATGAAACTTTGGGGAAGGTCATAAATGTTTGGGGGGGAAGCTATGGTGTGGGTTTGTCGTCATTTTATAATATATATATATATTTATATATATTTATTTTATAACAAGCTTTTCTTTTCTTTTTCTCTACCTCTACAAAAGGTGTTTCATGATCATCATCAGGCTCTGGAGCGGGGAATTCAGGAGTGGGAGAGAAAGAGCCAAAGTTGTTGCTGTAAGGGGGGCTCTCTGCTACAGCCTGCGGATAAAGCGGGGTGCTGCCGACTCGCTGACCCTGACCCTTATACCTATTCCAAGCCCTACCAGTAGAGGTCCCCCAAACCCCAATTTATGAGCTGGAATAAAATGATATCAAAGTTTAGTTGGGGTGGCAAAAGACCCACGATAAGACTGGAAACTCTCCAGCTGCCAAAAGAAGGAGGGATGAGACTTCCAAAATTAAAGGAATACTACCATGCGGCCCAATTGAGATATATTGTAGGTTGGTGCAAACCAGACACAGTGAAATGAAATAGAAAAAGAGTTTGGAGAAAACCCAGTACAGAATATAATTGGGGATAAAGAAACATACAAGAAGATTCAAAACCAAATAGACACAATCACGATGTTCACATACAAAATATGGTTCAGCATAATAAAAAAATATAAGATACAGAAAGACACTAATTTATTGAATATGATAGCAATTTTACACCGACTAGGTACAATATAGGATTTAAACAGTGGACAACCAAGGGAATCACAGCATGGTGTGTTTTGGTGAAAGATGGACAGCTTGAGAGTTTCCAAAATATGACAGAAAAAAAGGATTTAGATAATCAATCATGAATTCTGTGGATTCCTGCAACTTAGAGACTACTATATAAAAGCGATCAGGATGGACCCCTCCTGAGAAGTGAATAGTGTGATCCAGATCATCATAATCAACGCATACCACAAACCACAATTAGAATTATATTGGGACTATATAAAAAAATGCTACAAAATACATAAAAAAAAAGATGGGAATCAGGATTTAACATAAAACTTAGTGATGAAGATTGGCTAAGATTGGTATAATCTGCCAGACATTAGCCTCATGTATGAAACAAAGTGATTTTGAAGCAGAAACATATTTAGGTTACAAGGTCAGAGCTGCAGTGACTTCCTGACAAGTACAAATGAGCATTTCATGGGTTGTACTGGCAACAGATATGACAAATGTTGGGTGGCTGGGAGATTATGTCAAAGATTACCCACAATATTAACTTTGAAGCATTGTTAGTTTTGTGTAGCATCAGATAAAACATGTACTCCCTCCCCTCTTAATTTGAAAAGAGGACATTTGTAATATGGAAATGATTGAATATTTGGTGGTTTTGAGGAGGACTGATGCAGGACAAAAGTATTAATCTTTTATGACAACAATTCTTGGGAGTGAACATTCCTGCCATATACTCAAGTGTATGGTGAAAACAATGTTCAGTGTTCTATTGATCTATTAATAAAATGTTTTCATTTGAATTCCAATTTGCCAAAGAGACCTTCTTACAAGAAAGTGTGCCATATGCACTAACACAGTGGAAATGAATCATAATGAAGCCTGAGGGTTAAGGAAACAGTTTGTCATCAACTAAATACTGTAGGTGTCCAAAGCCTGAGGGTCAACCTCTTTCCCCGGATGAAGCAGAATCCAGTCACGTTAACTGTGCGTTGTAAGAATGGAAAAGACTGTCATAAAAAAAAAATAATAATTACAACACCCACACTGTATCAACATTCAGAGTGGACCTAATTTTTAAGAATAGAGGGATAGATTTAGTGTATAGCCTACTTGTTAAATAGACAGGATACCTGCAGCAGCAGCACCAGCGAAGCTCTCTGAACAGATCAGCAATGTGACCGACAGTCCTCACAACCGAAGACGCAGCCGAAAGACAGCAAGCGGTTCCGCGAAAACGGGAGCTTTGCAGCTGCGGGTCCGGGTGAGAGGACATCGGTTCTCACAGTGGAACTGTTCAGACAGAAAGTCTGGCTCCCGTGTAACGTCGCAGACAACACCATCTCAGAGATAGGATACTGACTGCATTTAAACACTAAACTTTCGCAAAAAACAGCAAAGCGAAAAAGAAAAAAAAGAGCATGGAACATTTACATGTGCATATATTATGATTAACTACATTTCGATTAATGCGTGTGTGTTTAAATGCATGTGTATGTATGTATTTTCAATGAGTGAAAAGACGTAGTTACTGTAATTAACGAACACATTTTAGCAATGGCCTGCTGTTCAGCTCATTATAATAATGTAAAATTTCACTTACCTCTACATTTTTGAGCATCTTCCTGTGACATGTCAATAGCCTCCCTCTACCACCAACTTCCCCAGTAATTCCTTGGTCAGCGACTGATGCTGCAACTCCATTACATGTTCATCCACCTGCTGAGCAGACACTAACCTGTTCACGTTTTGGATATTAATCCGCTGCTGCTGTGGTGGGGAACTACGTTGCGTTGGAGTGTGATGATGGTCGATAATTATCTTAAAGCTACAGTAGTCGTTGAAATAAACTGCCCCTTTGTTTCACCATACATGCATGGCAGAAATGTTCGCTTCCAAGATTTTTTGTAATAAAAACATTACAGATTAATCCTCTGCATTCTTTGTGCTTTTGGATTTTTTTTTGAGGATATCTTTGGCTGTGTTGATGCAAATTGCTTCAAATTTGGTGTAGGTGAAGTTATTTTCCACTGTCAGGGAATATCAACATTTTCATTATCATATAACACACTATTCAATCAATATCTGAAGCTAAAATGATGTGGGTGTATTTTAGGATTTTAGGGATATCACGTGTGAATGTGGGTTTAGGAATAAATGTGTGTGTGTGTGTGTGTGTGTGTGTGTGTGTGTGTGTGTTTGTGTGTGTGTCTGTGTGTCTGTGTGTATGTGCAACTCCAGGCACTTCTTGTTCTCACATCAAGTTCGAATCGACATGATACACAGGCACCTACACCTACAAAGAGGCTCATACACACATTCACTCCTTTGAGTAAAAAAAACAAACAGGCATCTTGAGGGACTTCAAAGACTTGCCCTCTATGTGAACCCAAACAAAAGTCTGGTTTTGTTTACACAGGTGCAATTACAGGTAAACACAATGTTTCACTTTGTTTGGGGCTCAATTCATCCTGACTGTCAAAGACACAGCCTCAGACGCTGAAGACCTCGACCTCATCAACATCAGTCACAATGTACTGAAAAGAAAAAGGTTAAATAATTTATCAAAACTAACCCTAACCCTATCATATTATAGTGATTACATGTAAAATAATTACATCAAATCAAACATAAGCTAGATGTTTTGTATGACCTGTTTAAAATCCATAATTTGTATTAGTAGTGTATGATTTCACTTTCACTGAACTCAGTACCACTTATACTTCATATACTAGTAGTATGGAGTACTTTTACTGTATACGTTTTGGAGGAAAATAGGGTCAAAGTTCACTTTTTGCAACAAACAATAGGGTAACATTTTTTGATGAAGTATAAAATCCTTATTTTTTATCAGTAGTTTATGATTTTACTTTCACTGGACGTATTCAGCTGAGGTAAGGCTGTTTTCGAATTTTTTTCTTTTTTCTACTGTCCCATAATATAAACCTCACTAATGAAGTTAACATCATATAAGATATACTTCTGTACCCTCAGTGTTTGATTTTGCAATGATTTCACTGTTGGGATGTGTTTTTCTATTGGTGTCTGTTTGTGTGCGCATCCAGCCGAGATAAGGCTGTTTTTGTATTTTTGCTTTAAACAAAGAATGCTTTCAAAAATGGAAGTGTTAATCATTTATTTTCATCAATCAACAAATTGCAGTGAATAAACAAAAGAGAAATCTAAATCACCCTTTGTGAGGTTTATGTTATGGGAAAAAATCCGAAAACAGCCGTATCCCTGCTGAATGCGCACAAAAACAGACACAAATAGAAAAACACATCCAAACAGTGAAATCATTATAAATTCAAACACTGAGGGTACATTAATATACCTTATAAGATGTTAACTTCATATTATAGGACAGTAGAAAAAAGATTAAAATACCCTCGATCAGCCTTAGTCCCTGATACACATAAGGAAAAATCAGACTCCTGGCTTAATGCCTTTAGGAATTATTACAAAAAACACACCTAAACGGTTGACCTTTGACCTTTCCGAAGGTTACACAGGTCTGAAACTCGGCACCCTAGATAAGCCTTAGTGCCTGATACACATACGGAAAAATCAGACTCCTGGCTTAATGCCTTTAGGAATTATTACAAAAAACACACCCGAACGGCTGACCATTGACCTTTTCCGAAAGTTGCACAGGTCTGAAACTCGGCAACCGGGATAAGCTTTAGTCCCTGATACACATACGGAGAAATCAGCATCCGGGCTCATTGCCTTTAGGAATTATTGAAGAAAAGACACTTTCCCACCTTTCTTAAGTTTGAATTTTACAGACTGAGTTTTTGGCAGTTTTTTTTGGCCAGGGGGAAAAAAGCCCAAAGTCCTGTGTTCAAAAACTGAAAATCCGGTCATGTCAGACTCTATACAGTCTTAGACTCTTTGGCCAGAGTGGAAGTTTTGGAGGGACTACATTTCTACAGGTCGCAGGAGTGTGAATATTTCATATGTCGTTTGGGGTCCCAAGACAAGCGGAACGGCGAGGGTACATTAGTATATCTTATAAGATGTTAACTTTATTTGTGAGGTTTATGTTATGGGACAGTAGAAAATGAAAAAAAATCAGAAAACAGTCATATTCCAGCTGAATGCGCACAAAAACAGACACAACTAGAAAAACACATCTAAACAGTGAAATCATTGCAAAATCAAACACTGAAGGTATATAACTATATCTTATAAGATTTTAACTTTATTTGTGAGGTTTATGTTATGGGACAGTAGAAAAATGAAAAAAATCCGAAAACAGCTGTATCCCTGCTGAATGTGCACAAAAACAGACAAAAATAGAAAAACACATCCAAACAGTGAAATCATTATCAATTCAAACACTGAGGGTACATCAATATACCTTATAAGATGTTAACTTCATATTATAGGACAGTAGAAAAAAGATTAAAATACCCTCGATCAGCCTTAGTCCCTGATACACATACGGAAAAATCAGACTCCTGGCTTAATGCCTTTAGGAATTATTACAAAAAACACACCCGAACGGCTGACCTTTGACCTTTCCGAAGGTTACACAGGTCTGAAACTCTGCACCTGTGATAAGCCTAAATCCCTGATAGACATACGGAAAAATCAGACTCCTGGCTAAATGCCTTTAGGAATTATTACAAAAAACACACCCGAACGGCTGACCTTTGACCTTTCCGAAGGTTGCACAGGTCTGAAACTTGGCACCCTAGATCAGCCTTAGTCCCTGATACACATAAGGAAAAATCAGACTCCTGGCTTAATGCCTTTAGGAATTATTACAAAAAACACACCAGAGCGGCTGACCTTTGACCTTTACAAAGGTTGCACAGGTCTGAAACTCGGCACCCTAGATCAGCCTTAGTCCCTGATACACATAAGGAAAACTCAGACTCCTGGCTTAATGCCTTTAGGAATTATTACAAAAAACACACCTAAACGGCTGACCTTTGATCTTTCCGAAGGTTACACAGGTCTGAAACTCGGGACCCTAGATTAACCTTAGTCCCTGATACACATACGGAAAAATCAGACTCCTGGCTCAATGCTTTTAGGAATTATTACAAAAAACACACCCGAACGGCTGACCATTGACCTTTCCGAAGGTTGCACAGGTCGAAACTCTGCACCCGGGATAAGCCTAAATCCCTGATACACATACGGAAAAATCAGACTCCTGGCTTAATGCCTTTAGGAATTATTACAAAAAACACACCCGAACGGCTGACCATTGACCTTTCCGAAGGTTGCACAGGTCTGAAACTCGGCATCCAGGATCAGCCTTAGTCCCTGATACACACACGGAAAAATCAGACTCCTGGCTCAATGCCTTTAGGAATTATTACAAAAAAACACACCAGAGCGGCTGACCTTTGACCTTTCCAAAGGTTGCACCGGTCTGAAACTCGGCACCCTGGATCAGCCAGGAGTCCCTGATACACATACGGAGAAATCAGCATCCAGGCTCATTGCCTTTAGGAATTATTGAAGAAAAGACAGTTTCCCACCTTTCTTACGTTTGAATTTTACAGACTGTGTTTTTGGCAGTTTTTTTTGGCCAGGGGGAAAAAAGCCCAAAGTCCTGTGTCCAAAAACTGAAAATCAGGTCATGTCAGACTCTATACAGTCTTAGACTCTTTGGCCAGAGTGGAAGTTTTGGAGGGACTACATTTCTACAGGTCGCAGGAGTGTGAATATTTCATATGTCGTTTGGGGTCCCAAGACGAGCGGAACGACGAGGGTACATTAGTATATCTTATAAGATGTTAACTTTATTTGTGAGGTTTATGTTATGGGACAGTAGAAAATGAAAAAAAATCAGAAAACAGTCGTATTCCAGGTGAATGCGCACAAAACCAGACAAAAATAGAAAAACACTTCAAACAGTGAAATCATTGCAAAATCAAACACTGAAGGTATATAACTATATCTTATGAGATGTTAACTTTATTTGTGAGGTTTATGTTATGGGACAATAAAAAAATGAAAAAAATCAGAAAACAGCCGTATCCCTGCTGAATGCACACAAAAACAGAGACAAATAGAAAAACACATCCAAACAGTGACATCATTGCAAAATATAACACTGAAGGTATATAACTATATCTTATAAGATTTTAACTTTATTTGTGAGGTTTATGTTATGGGACAGTAGAAAAATGAAAAAAATCAGAATACAGCCGTATCCCTGCTGAATCCGCACAAAAACAGACACAAATAGAAAAACACATCCAAACAGTGAAATCATTGCAAAATCAAACACTGAAGGTATATAACTATATCATATGAGATGTTAACTTTATTTGTGAGGTTTATGTTATGGGACAGTAGAAAAATGAAAAAAATCAGAAAACAGCCGTATCCCTGCTGAATGCGCACAAAAACAGACACAACTAGAAAAACACATCCAAACAGTGAAATCATTATAAATTCAAACACTGAGGGTACATCAATATACCTTATAAGATGTTAACTTCATATTATAGGACAGTAGAAAAAAGATTAAAATACCCTCGATCAGCCTTAGTCCCTGATACACATACGGAAGACTCAGACTCCTGGCTTAATGCCTTTAGGAATTATTACAAAAAACACACCTAAACGGCTGACCTTTGACCTTTCCGAAGGTTACACAGGTCTGAAACTCGGCACCCTAGATTAGCCTTAGTCCCTGATACACATACGGAAAAATCAGACTCCTGGCTCAATGCCTTTAGGAATTATTACAAAAAACACACCCGAACGGCTGACCATTGACCTTTTCGAAGGTTGCACAGGTCTGAAACTCGGCACCCTGGATCAGCCTTAGTCCCTGATACACACACGGAAAAATCAGACTCCTGGCTCAATGCCTTTAGGAATTATTACAAAAAAACACACCAGAGCGGCTGACCTTTGACCTTTCCAAAGGTTGCACGTGTCTGAAACTCGGCACCCTGGATCAGCCAGGAGTCCCTGATACACATACGGAGAAATCAGCATCCGGGCTCATTGCCTTTAGGAATTATTGAAGAAAAGACAGTTTCCCACCTTTCTTACGTTGAATTTTACAGACTGTGTTTTTGGCAGTTTTTTTTGGCCAGGGGGAAAAAAGCCCAAAGTCCTGTGTTCAAAAACTGAAAATCAGGTCATGTCAGACTCTATACAGTCTTAGACTCTTTGGCCAGAGTGGAAGTTTTGGAGGGACTACATTTCTACAGGTCGCAAGGAGTGTGAATATTTCATATGTCGTTTGGGGTCCCAAGACGAGCGGAACGACGAGGGTACATTAGTATATCTTATAAGATGTTAACTTTATTTGTGAGGTTTATGTTATGGGACAGTAGAAAATGAAAAAAAATCAGAAAACAGTCATATTCCAGCTGAATGCGCACAAAAACAGACACAAATAGAAAAACACATCCAAACAGTGAAATCATTGCAAAATCAAACACTGAGGGTACCGAAGAAGATCTTATAACATGTTAACTTTATTTGTGAGGTTTATGTTATGGGACAGTAGAAAAATGAAAAAAAATCAGAAAACAGTCGTATCCCTGCTGAATGCACACAAAAACAGACACAACTAGAAAAACACATCCAAACAGTGAAATCATTATAAATTCAAACACTGAGGGTACATCAATATACCTTATAAGATGTTAACTTCATATTATAGGACAGTAGAAAAAAGATTAAAATACCCTCGATCAGCCTTAGTCCCTGATACACATACGGAAGACTCAGACTCCTGGCTTAATGCCTTTAGGAATTATTACAAAAAACACACCTAAACGGCTGACCTTTGACCTTTCCGAAGGTTACACAGGTCTGAAACTCGGCACCCTAGATTAGCCTTAGTCCCTGATACACATACGGAAAAATCAGACTCCTGGCTCAATGCCTTTAGGAATTATTACAAAAAACACACCTAAACCGCTGACCTTTGACCTTTCCGAAGGTTACACAGGTCTGAAACTCGGCACCCTAGATAAGCCTTAGTGCCTGATACACATACGGAAAAATCAGACTCCTGGCTTAATGCCTTTAGGAATTATTACAAAAAACACACCCGAACGGCTGACCATTGACCTTTTCCGAAAGTTGCACAGGTCTGAAACTCGGCAACCGGGATAAGCTTTAGTCCCTGATACACATACGGAGAAATCAGCATCCGGGCTCATTGCCTTTAGGAATTATTGAAGAAAAGACACTTTCCCACCTTTCTTAAGTTTGAATTTTACAGACTGAGTTTTTGGCAGTTTTTTTTGGCCAGGGGGAAAAAAGCCCAAAGTCCTGTGTTCAAAAACTGAAAATCCGGTCATGTCAGACTCTATACAGTCTTAGACTCTTTGGCCAGAGTGGAAGTTTCTGAGGGACTACATTTCTACAGGTCGCAGGAGTGTGAATATTTCATATGTCGTTTGGGGTCCCAAGACAAGCGGAACGGCGAGGGTACATTAGTATATCTTATAAGATGTTAACTTTATTTGTGAGGTTTATGTTATGGGACAGTAGAAAATGAAAAAAAATCAGAAAACAGTCATATTCCAGCTGAATGCGCACAAAAACAGACACAACTAGAAAAACACATCTAAACAGTGAAATCATTGCAAAATCAAACACTGAAGGTATATAACTATATCTTATAAGATTTTAACTTTATTTGTGAGGTTTATGTTATGGGACAGTAGAAAAATGAAAAAAATCCGAAAACAGCTGTATCCCTGCTGAATGTGCACAAAAACAGACAAAAATAGAAAAACACATCCAAACAGTGAAATCATTATAAATTCAAACACTGAGGGTACATCAATATACCTTATAAGATGTTAACTTCATATTATAGGACAGTAGAAAAAAGATTAAAATACCCTCGATCAGCCTTAGTCCCTGATACACATACGGAAAAATCAGACTCCTGGCTTAATGCCTTTAGGAATTATTACAAAAACACACCCGAACGGCTGACCTTTGACCTTTCCGAAGGTTACACAGGTCTGAAACTCTGCACCTGTGATAAGCCTAAATCCCTGATACACATACGGAAAAATCAGACTCCTGGCTAAATGCCTTTAGGAATTATTACAAAAAACACACCCGAACGGCTGACCTTTGACCTTTCCGAAGGTTGCACAGGTCTGAAACTTGGAACCCTAGATCAGCCTTAGTCCCTGATACACATAAGGAAAAATCAGACTCCTGGCTTAATGCCTTCAGGAATTATTACAAAAAACACACCAGAGCGGCTGACCTTTGACCTTTACAAAGGTTGCACAGGTCTGAAACTCGGCACCCTAGATCAGCCTTAGTCCCTGATACACATAAGGAAAACTCAGACTCCTGGCTTAATGCCTTTAGGAATTATTACAAAAAACACACCTAAACGGCTGACCTTTGATCTTTCCGAAGGTTACACAGGTCTGAAACTCGGGACCCTAGATTAACCTTAGTCCCTGATACACATACGGAAAAATCAGACTCCTGGCTCAATGCTTTTAGGAATTATTACAAAAAACACACCCGAACGGCTGACCATTGACCTTTCCGAAGGTTGCACAGGTCGAAACTCTGCACCCGGGATAAGCCTAAATCCCTGATACACATACGGAAAAATCAGACTCCTGGCTCAATGCCTTTAGGAATTATTACAAAAAACACACCCGAACGGCTGACCATTGACCTTTCCGAAGGTTGCACAGGTCTAAAACTCGGCATCCAGGATCAGCCTTAGTCCCTGATACACACACGGAAAAATCAGACTCCTGGCTCAATGCCTTTAGGAATTATTACAAAAAAACACACCAGAGCGGCTGACCTTTGACCTTTCCAAAGGTTGCACCGGTCTGAAACTCGGCACCCTGGATCAGCCAGGAGTCCCTTATACACATACGGAGAAATCAGCATCCAGGCTCATTGCCTTTAGGAATTATTGAAGAAAAGACAGTTTCCCACCTTTCTTACGTTTGAATTTTACAGACTGTGTTTTTGGCAGTTTTTTTTGGCCAGGGGGAAAAAAGCCCAAAGTCCTGTGTCCAAAAACTGAAAATCAGGTCATGTCAGACTCTATACAGTCTTAGACTCTTTGGCCAGAGTGGAAGTTTTGGAGGGACTACATTTCTACAGGTCGCAGGAGTGTGAATATTTCATATGTCGTTTGGGGTCCCAAGACGAGCGGAACGACGAGGGTACATTAGTATATCTTATAAGATGTTAACTTTATTTGTGAGGTTTATGTTATGGGACAGTAGAAAATGAAAAAAAATCAGAAAACAGTCGTATTCCAGGTGAATGCGCACAAAACCAGACAAAAATAGAAAAACACATCCAAACAGTGAAATCATTGCAAAATCAAACACTGAGGGTACCGAAGAAGATCTTATAACATGTTAACTTTATTTGTGAGGTTTATGTTATAGGACAGTAGAAAAAAGATTAAAATACCCTCGATCAGCCTTAGTCTCTGATACACATAAGGAAAAATCAGACTCCTGGCTTAATGCCTTTAGGAATTATTACAAAAAACACACCTAAACGGTTGACCTTTGACCTTTCCGAAGGTTACACAGGTCTGAAACTCGGCACCCTAGATAAGCCTTAGTGCCTGATACACATACGGAAAAATCAGACTCCTGGCTTAATGCCTTTAGGAATTATTACAAAAAACACACCCGAACGGCTGACCATTGACCTTTTCCGAAAGTTGCACAGGTCTGAAACTCGGCAACCGGGATAAGCTTTAGTCCCTGATACACATACGGAGAAATCAGCATCCGGGCTCATTGCCTTTAGGAATTATTGAAGAAAAGACACTTTCCCACCTTTCTTAAGTTTGAATTTTACAGACTGAGTTTTTGGCAGTTTTTTTTGGCCAGGGGGAAAAAAGCCCAAAGTCCTGTGTTCAAAAACTGAAAATCCGGTCATGTCAGACTCTATACAGTCTTAGACTCTTTGGCCAGAGTGGAAGTTTTGGAGGGACTACATTTCTACAGGTCGCAGGAGTGTGAATATTTCATATGTCGTTTGGGGTCCCAAGACAAGCGGAACGGCGAGGGTACATTAGTATATCTTATAAGATGTTAACTTTATTTGTGAGGTTTATGTTATGGGACAGTAGAAAATGAAAAAAAATCAGAAAACAGTCATATTCCAGCTGAATGCGCACAAAAACAGACACAACTAGAAAAACACATCTAAACAGTGAAATCATTGCAAAATCAAACACTGAAGGTATATAACTATATCTTATAAGATTTTAACTTTATTTGTGAGGTTTATGTTATGGGACAGTAGAAAAATGAAAAAAATCCGAAAACAGCTGTATCCCTGCTGAATGTGCACAAAAACAGACACAAATAGAAAAACACATCCAAACAGTGAAATCATTATAAATTCAAACACTGAGGGTACATCAATATACCTTATAAGATGTTAACTTCATATTATAGGACAGTAGAAAAAAGATTAAAATACCCTCGATCAGCCTTAGTCCCTGATACACATACGGAAAAATCAGACTCCTGGCTTAATGCCTTTAGGAATTATTACAAAAAACACACCCGAACGGCTGACCTTTGACCTTTCCGAAGGTTACACAGGTCTGAAACTCTGCACCTGTGATAAGCCTAAATCCCTGATACACATACGGAAAAATCAGACTCCTGGCTAAATGCCTTTAGGAATTATTACAAAAAACACACCCGAACGGCTGACCTTTGACCTTTCCGAAGGTTGCACAGGTCTGAAACTTGGCACCCTAGATCAGCCTTAGTCCCTGATACACATAAGGAAAAATCAGACTCCTGGCTTAATGCCTTTAGGAATTATTACAAAAAACACACCAGAGCGGCTGACCTTTGACCTTTACAAAGGTTGCACAGGTCTGAAACTCGGCACCCTAGATCAGCCTTAGTCCCTGATACACATAAGGAAAACTCAGACTCCTGGCTTAATGCCTTTAGGAATTATTACAAAAAACACACCTAAACGGCTGACCTTTGATCTTTCCGAAGGTTACACAGGTCTGAAACTCGGGACCCTAGATTAACCTTAGTCCCTGATACACATACGGAAAAATCAGACTCCTGGCTCAATGCTTTTAGGAATTATTACAAAAAACACACCCGAACGGCTGACCATTGACCTTTCCGAAGGTTGCACAGGTCGAAACTCTGCACCCGGGATAAGCCTAAATCCCTGATACACATACGGAAAAATCAGACTCCTGGCTCAATGCCTTTAGGAATTATTACAAAAAACACACCCGAACGGCTGACCATTGACCTTTCCGAAGGTTGCACAGGTCTGAAACTCGGCATCCAGGATCAGCCTTAGTCCCTGATACACACACGGAAAAATCAGACTCCTGGCTCAATGCCTTTAGGAATTATTACAAAAAAACACACCAGAGCGGCTGACCTTTGACCTTTCCAAAGGTTGCACCGGTCTGAAACTCGGCACCCTGGATCAGCCAGGAGTCCCTTATACACATACGGAGAAATCAGCATCCAGGCTCATTGCCTTTAGGAATTATTGAAGAAAAGACAGTTTCCCACCTTTCTTACGTTTGAATTTTACAGACTGTGTTTTTGGCAGTTTTTTTTGGCCAGGGGGAAAAAAGCCCAAAGTCCTGTGTCCAAAAACTGAAAATCAGGTCATGTCAGACTCTATACAGTCTTAGACTCTTTGGCCAGAGTGGAAGTTTTGGAGGGACTACATTTCTACAGGTCGCAGGAGTGTGAATATTTCATATGTCGTTTGGGGTCCCAAGACGAGCGGAACGACGAGGGTACATTAGTATATCTTATAAGATGTTAACTTTATTTGTGAGGTTTATGTTATGGGACAGTAGAAAATGAAAAAAAATCAGAAAACAGTCGTATTCCAGGTGAATGCGCACAAAACCAGACAAAAATAGAAAAACACTTCAAACAGTGAAATCATTGCAAAATCAAACACTGAAGGTATATAACTATATCTTATGAGATGTTAACTTTATTTGTGAGGTTTATGTTATGGGACAATAAAAAAATGAAAAAAATCAGAAAACAGCCGTATCCCTGCTGAATGCACACAAAAACAGAGACAAATAGAAAAACACATCCAAACAGTGACATCATTGCAAAATATAACACTGAAGGTATATAACTATATCTTATAAGATTTTAACTTTATTTGTGAGGTTTATGTTATGGGACAGTAGAAAAATGAAAAAAATCAGAATACAGCCGTATCCCTGCTGAATCCGCACAAAAACAGACACAAATAGAAAAACACATCCAAACAGTGAAATCATTGCAAAATCAAACACTGAAGGTATATAACTATATCTTATGAGATGTTAACTTTATTTGTGAGGTTTATGTTATGGGACAGTAGAAAAATGAAAAAAATCAGAAAACAGCCGTATCCCTGCTGAATGCGCACAAAAACAGACACAACTAGAAAAACACATCCAAACAGTGAAATCATTATAAATTCAAACACTGAGGGTACATCAATATACCTTATAAGATGTTAACTTCATATTATAGGACAGTAGAAAAAAGATTAAAATACCCTCGATCAGCCTTAGTCCCTGATACACATACGGAAGACTCAGACTCCTGGCTTAATGCCTTTAGGAATTATTACAAAAAACACACCTAAACGGCTGACCTTTGACCTTTCCGAAGGTTACACAGGTCTGAAACTCGGCACCCTAGATTAGCCTTAGTCCCTGATACACATACGGAAAAATCAGACTCCTGGCTCAATGCCTTTAGGAATTATTACAAAAAACACACCCGAACGGCTGACCATTGACCTTTTCGAAGGTTGCACAGGTCTGAAACTCGGCACCCTGGATCAGCCTTAGTCCCTGATACACACACGGAAAAATCAGACTCCTGGCTCAATGCCTTTAGGAATTCTTACAAAAAAACACACCAGAGCGGCTGACCTTTGACCTTTCCAAAGGTTGCACGTGTCTGAAACTCGGCACCCTGGATCAGCCAGGAGTCCCTGATACACATACGGAGAAATCAGCATCCGGGCTCATTGCCTTTAGGAATTATTGAAGAAAAGACAGTTTCCCACCTTTCTTACGTTGAATTTTACAGACTGTGTTTTTGGCAGTTTTTTTTGGCCAGGGGGAAAAAAGCCCAAAGTCCTGTGTTCAAAAACCGAAAAATCAGGTCATGTCAGACTCTATACAGTCTTAGACTCTTTGGCCAGAGTGGAAGTTTTGGAGGGACTACATTTCTACAGGTCGCAAGGAGTGTGAATATTTCATATGTCGTTTGGGGTCCCAAGACGAGCGGAACGACGAGGGTACATTAGTATATCTTATAAGATATTAACTTTATTTGTGAGGTTTATGTTATGGGACAGTAGAAAATGAAAAAAAATCAGAAAACAGTCATATTCCAGCTGAATGCACACAAAAACAGACACAAATAGAAAAACACATCCAAACAGTGAAATCATTGCAAAATCAAACACTGAGGGTACCGAAGAAGATCTTATAACATGTTAACTTTATTTGTGAGGTTTATGTTATGGGACAGTAGAAAAATGAAAAAAAATCAGAAAACAGTCGTATCCCTGCTGAATGCACACAAAAACAGACACAAATAGAAAAACACATCCAAACAGTGAAATCATTGCAAAATCAAACACTGAAGGTATATAACTATATCTTATAAGATTTTAACTTTATTTGTGAGGTTTATGTTATGGGACAGTAGAAAAATGAAAAAAATCCGAAAACAGCCGTATCCCTGCTGAATGTGCACAAAAACAGACAAAAATAGAAAAACACATCCAAACAGTGAAATCATTATAAATTCAAACACTGAGGGTACATCAATATACCTTATAAGATGTTAACTTTATTTGTGAGGTTTATGTTATGGGACAGTAGAAAAATGAAAAAAATCAGAATAAAGCCGTATCCCTGCTGAATCCGCACAAAAACAGACACAAATAGAAAAACACATCCAAACAGTGAAATCATTGCAAAATCAAACACTGAAGGTATATAACTATATCTTATGAGATGTTAACTTTATTTGTGAGGTTTATGTTATGGGACAGTAGAAAAATGAAAAAAATCAGAAAACAGCCGTATCCCTGCTGAATGCGCACAAAAACAGACACAACTAGAAAAACACATCCAAACAGTGAAATCATTATAAATTCAAACACTGAGGGTACATCAATATACCTTATAAGATGTTAACTTCATATTATAGGACAGTAGAAAAAAGATTAAAATACCCTCGATCAGCCTTAGTCCCTGATACACATACGGAAGACTCAGACTCCTGGCTTAATGCCTTTAGGAATTATTACAAAAAACACACCTAAACGGCTGACCTTTGACCTTTCCGAAGGTTACACAGGTCTGAAACTCGGCACCCTAGATTAGCCTTAGTCCCTGATACACATACGGAAAAATCAGACTCCTGGCTCAATGCCTTTAGGAATTATTACAAAAAACACACCCGAACGGCTGACCATTGACCTTTTCGAAGGTTGCACAGGTCTGAAACTCGGCACCCTGGATCAGCCTTAGTCCCTGATACACACACGGAAAAATCAGACTCCTGGCTCAATGCCTTTAGGAATTATTACAAAAAAACACACCAGAGCGGCTGACCTTTGACCTTTCCAAAGGTTGCACGGGTCTGAAACTCGGCACCCTGGATCAGCCAGGAGTCCCTGATACACATACGGAGAAATCAGCATCCGGGCTCATTGCCTTTAGGAATTATTGAAGAAAAGACAGTTTCCCACCTTTCTTACGTTTGAATTTTACAGACTGTGTTTTTGGCAGTTTTTTTTGGCCAGGGGGAAAAAAGCCCAAAGTCCTGTGTTCAAAAACTGAAAATCAGGTCATGTCAGACTCTATACAGTCTTAGACTCTTTGGCCAGAGTGGAAGTTTTGGAGGGACTACATTTCTACAGGTCGCAAGGAGTGTGAATATTTCATATGTCGTTTGGGGTCCCAAGACGAGCGGAACGACGAGGGTACATTAGTATATCTTATAAGATGTTAACTTTATTTGTGAGGTTTATGTTATGGGACAGTAGAAAATGAAAAAAAATCAGAAAACAGTCATATTCCAGCTGAATGCACACAAAAACAGACACAAATAGAAAAACACATCCAAACAGTGAAATCATTGCAAAATCAAACACTGAGGGTACCGAAGAAGATCTTATAACATGTTAACTTTATTTGTGAGGTTTATGTTATGGGACAGTAGAAAAATGAAAAAAAATCAGAAAACAGTCGTATCCCTGCTGAATGCACACAAAAACAGACACAAATAGAAAAACACATCCAAACAGTGAAATCATTGCAAAATCAAACACTGAAGGTATATAACTATATCTTATAAGATTTTAACTTTATTTGTGAGGTTTATGTTATGGGACAGTAGAAAAATGAAAAAAATCCGAAAACAGCCGTATCCCTGCTGAATGTGCACAAAAACAGACAAAAATAGAAAAACACATCCAAACAGTGAAATCATTATAAATTCAAACACTGAGGGTACATCAATATACCTTATAAGATGTTAACTTCATATTATAGGACAGTAGAAAAAAGATTAAAATACCCTCGATCAGCCTTAGTCCCTGATACACATACGGAAAAATCTGACTCCTGGCTTAATGCCTTTAGGAATTATTACAAAAAACACACCCGAACGGCTGACCTTTGACCTTTCCGAAGGTTACACAGGTCTGAAACTCTGCACCTGTGATAAGCCTAAATCCCTGATACACATACGGAAAAATCAGACTCCTGGCTCAATGCCTTTAGGAATTATTACAAAAAACACACCCGAACGGCTGACCTTTGACCTTTCCGAAGGTTGCACAGGTCTGAAACTTGGCACCCTAGATCAGGCTGAGTCCCTGATACACATAAGGAAAAATCAGACTCCTGGCTTAATGCCTTTAGGAATTATTACAAAAAACACACCAGAGCGGCTGACCTTTGACCTTTACAAAGGTTGCACAGGTCTGAAACTCGGAACCCTAGATCAGCCTTAGTCCCTGATACACATACGGAAGACTCAGACTCCTGGCTTAATGCCTTTAGGAATTATTACAAAAAACACACCTAAACGGCTGACCTTTGACCTTTCCGAAGGTTACACAGGTCTGAAACTCGGCACCCTAGATTAGCCTTAGTCCCTGATACACATACGGAAAAATCAGACTCCTGGCTCAATGCCTTTAGGAATTATTACAAAAAACACACCCGAACGGCTGACCATTGACCTTTCCGAAGGTTGCACAGGTCTGAAACTCGGCACCCTGGATCAGCCTTAGTCCCTGATACACACACGGAAAAATCAGACTCCTGGCTCAATGCCTTTAGGAATTATTACAAAAAACACACCAGAGCGGCTGACCTTTGACCTTTCCAAAGGTTGCACGGGTCTGAAACTCGGCACCCTGGATCAGCCAGGAGTCCCTGATACACATACGGAGAAATCAGCATCCGGGCTCATTGCCTTTAGGAATTATTGAAGAAAAGACAGTTTCCCACCTTTCTTACGTTTGAATTTTACAGACTGTGTTTTTGGCAGTTTTTTTTGGCCAGGGGGAAAAAAGCCCAAAGTCCTGTGTTCAAAAACTGAAAATCAGGTCATGTCAGACTCTATACAGTCTTAGACTCTTTGGCCAGAGTGGAAGTTTTGGAGGGACTACATTTCTACAGGTCGCAAGGAGTGTGAATATTTCATATGTCGTTTGGGGTCCCAAGACGAGCGGAACGACGAGGGTACATTAGTATATCTTATAAGATGTTAACTTTATTTGTGAGGTTTATGTTATGGGACAGTAGAAAATGAAAAAAAATCAGAAAACAGTCATATTCCAGCTGAATGCGCACAAAAACAGACACAAATAGAAAAACACATCCAAACAGTGAAATCATTGCAAAATCAAACACTGAGGGTACCGAAGAAGATCTTATAACATGTTAACTTTATTTGTGAGGTTCATGTTATGGGACAGTAGAAAAATGAAAAAAAATCAGAAAACAGTCGTATCCCTGCTGAATGCACACAAAAACAGACACAAATAGAAAAACACATCCAAACAGTGAAATCATTGCAAAATCAAACACTGAAGGTATATAACTATATCTTATAAGATTTTAACTTTATTTGTAAGGTTTATGTTATGGGACAGTAGAAAAATGAAAAAGATCCGAAAACAGCCGTATCCCTGCTGAATGTGCACAAAAACAGACAAAAATAGAAAAACACATCCAAACAGTGAAATCATTATAAATTCAAACACTGAGGGTACATCAATATACCTTATAAGATGTTAACTTCATATTATAGGACAGTAGAAAAAAGATTAAAATACCCTCGATCAGCCTTAGTCCCTGATACACATACGGAAAAATCAGACTCCTGGCTTAATGCCTTTAGGAATTATTACAAAAAACACACCCGAACGGCTGACCTTTGACCTTTCCGAAGGTTACACAGGTCTGAAACTCTGCACCTGTGATAAGCCTAAATCCCTGATACACATACGGAAAAATCAGACTCCTGGCTCAATGCCTTTAGGAATTATTACAAAAAACACACCCGAACGGCTGACCTTTGACCTTTCCGAAGGTTGCACAGGTCTGAAACTTGGCACCCTAGATCAGCCTTAGTCCCTGATACACATAAGGAAAAATCAGACTCCTGGCTTAATGCCTTTAGGAATTATTACAAAAAACACACCAGAGCGGCTGACCTTTGACCTTTACAAAGGTTGCACAGGTCTGAAACTCGGCACCCTAGATCAGCCTTAGTCTCTGATACACATAAGGAAAACTCAGACTCCTGGCTTAATGCCTTTAGGAATTATTACAAAAAACACACCCGAACGGCTGACCATTGATCTTTCCGAAGGTTGCACAGGTCTGAAACTCGGCACCCTGGATCAGCCTTAGTCCCTGATACACACACGGAAAAATCAGACTCCTGGCTCAATGCCTTTAGGAATTATTACAAAAAACACACCAGAGCGGCTGACCTTTGACCTTTCCAAAGGTTGCACGGGTCTGAAACTCGGCACCCTGGATCAGCCAGGAGTCCCTGATACACATACGGAGAAATCAGCATCCGGGCTCATTGCCTTTAGGAATTATTGAAGAAAAGACAGTTTCCCACCTTTCTTACGTTTGAATTTTACAGACTGTGTTTTTGGCAGTTTTTTTTGGCCAGGGGGAAAAAAGCCCAAAGTCCTGTGTTCAAAAACTGAAAATCAGGTCATGTCAGACTCTATACAGTCTTAGACTCTTTGGCCAGAGTGGAAGTTTTGGAGGGACTACATTTCTACAGGTCGCAAGGAGTGTGAATATTTCATATGTCGTTTGGGGTCCCAAGACGAGCGGAACGACGAGGGTACATTAGTATATCTTATAAGATGTTAACTTTATTTGTGAGGTTTATGTTATGGGACAGTAGAAAATGAAAAAAAATCAGAAAACAGTCATATTCCAGCTGAATGCGCACAAAAACAGACACAAATAGAAAAACACATCCAAACAGTGAAATCATTGCAAAATCAAACACTGAGGGTACCGAAGAAGATCTTATAACATGTTAACTTTATTTGTGAGGTTCATGTTATGGGACAGTAGAAAAATGAAAAAAAATCAGAAAACAGTCGTATCCCTGCTGAATGCACACAAAAACAGACACAAATAGAAAAACACATCCAAACAGTGAAATCATTGCAAAATCAAACACTGAAGGTATATAACTATATCTTATAAGATTTTAACTTTATTTGTAAGGTTTATGTTATGGGACAGTAGAAAAATGAAAAAGATCCGAAAACAGCCGTATCCCTGCTGAATGTGCACAAAAACAGACAAAAATAGAAAAACACATCCAAACAGTGAAATCATTATAAATTCAAACACTGAGGGTACATCAATATACCTTATAAGATGTTAACTTCATATTATAGGACAGTAGAAAAAAGATTAAAATACCCTCGATCAGCCTTAGTCCCTGATACACATACGGAAAAATCAGACTCCTGGCTTAATGCCTTTAGGAATTATTACAAAAAACACACCCGAACGGCTGACCTTTGACCTTTCCGAAGGTTACACAGGTCTGAAACTCTGCACCTGTGATAAGCCTAAATCCCTGATACACATACGGAAAAATCAGACTCCTGGCTCAATGCCTTTAGGAATTATTACAAAAAACACACCCGAACGGCTGACCTTTGACCTTTCCGAAGGTTGCACAGGTCTGAAACTTGGCACCCTAGATCAGCCTTAGTCCCTGATACACATAAGGAAAAATCAGACTCCTGGCTTAATGCCTTTAGGAATTATTACAAAAAACACACCAGAGCGGCTGACCTTTGACCTTTACAAAGGTTGCACAGGTCTGAAACTCGGCACCCTAGATCAGCCTTAGTCTCTGATACACATAAGGAAAACTCAGACTCCTGGCTTAATGCCTTTAGGAATTATTACAAAAAACACACCCCAACGGCTGACCTTTGACCTTTCCGAATGTTACACAGGTCTGAAACTCTGCACCTGTGATAAGCCTAAATCCCTGATACACATACGGAAAAATCAGACTCCTGGCTCAATGCCTTTAGGAATTATTACAAAAAACACACCCGAACGGCTGACCTTTGACCTTTCCGAAGGTTGCACAGGTCTGAAACTCGGCATCCAGGATCAGCCTTAGTCCCTGATACACACACGGAAAAATCAGACTCCTGGCTCAATGCCTTTAGGAATTATTACAAAAAACACACCAGAGCGGCTGACCTTTGACCTTTCCAAAGGTTGCACCGGTCTGAAACTCGGCACCCTGGATCAGCCAGGAGTCCCTGATACACATACGGAGAAATCAGCATCCGGGCTCATTGCCTTTAGGAATTATTGAAGAAAAGACAGTTTCCCACCTTTCTTACGTTTGAATTTTACAGACTGTGTTTTTGGCAGTTTTTTTTGGCCAGGGGGAAAAAAGCCCAAAGTCCTGTGTCCAAAAACTGAAAATCAGGTCATGTCAGACTCTATACAGTCTTAGACTCTTTGGCCAGTGTGGAAGTTTTGGAGGGACTACATTTCTACAGGTCGCAGGAGTGTGAATATTTCATATGTCGTTTGGGGTCCCAAGACGAGCGGAACGACGAGAAATCAGAAAACAGTCATATTCCAGCTGAATGCGCACAAAAACAGACACAAATAGAAAAACACATCCAAACAGTGAAATCATTGCAAAATCAAACACTGAGGGTACCGAAGAAGATCTTATAACATGTTAACTTTATTTAACATGTTATCAGATCAGCCTTAGTCCCTGATACACATAAGGAAAACTCAGACTCCTGGCTTAATGCCTTTAGGAATTATTACAAAAAACATACCTAAACGGCTGACCTTTGATCTTTCCGAAGGTTACACAGGTCTGAAACTCGGGACCCTAGATTAACCTTAGTCCCTGATACACATACGGAAAAATCAGACTCCTGGCTCAATGCTTTTAGGAATTATTACAAAAAACACACCCGAACGGCTGACCATTGACCTTTCCGAAGGTTGCACAGGTCTGAAACTCGGCATCCAGGATCAGCCTTAGTCCCTGATACACACACGGAAAAATCAGACTCCTGGCTCAATGCCTTTAGGAATTATTACAAAAAAACACACCAGAGCGGCTGACCTTTGACCTTTCCAAAGGTTGCACCGGTCTGAAACTCGGCACCCTGGATCAGCCAGGAGTCCCTGATACACATACGGAGAAATCAGCATCCGGGCTCATTGCCTTTAGGAATTATTGAAGAAAAGACAGTTTCCCACCTTTCTTACGTTTGAATTTTACAGACTGTGTTTTTGGCAGTTTTTTTTGTCCAGGGGGAAAAAAGCCCAAAGTCCTGTGTCCAAAAACTGAAAATCAGGTCATGTCAGACTCTATACAGTCTTAGACTCTTTGGCCAGAGTGGAAGTTTTGGAGGGACTACATTTCTACAGGTCGCAGGAGTGTGAATATTTCATATGTCGTTTGGGGTCCCAAGACCAGCGGAACGACGAGGGTACATTAGTATATCTTATAAGATGTTAACTTTATTTGTGAGGTTTATGTTATGGGACAGTAGAAAATGAAAAAAAATCAGAAAACAGTCGTATTCCAGCTGAATGCGCACAAAAAAAGACACAAATAGAAAAACACATCCAAACAGTGAAATCATTGCAAAATCAAACACTGAGGGTACCGAAGAATATCTTATAAGATGTTAACTTTATTTGTGAGGTTTATGTTATGGGACAGTAGAAAAATGAAAAAAATCCGAAAACAGCCGTATCCCTGCTGAATGTGCACAAAAACAGACAAAAATAGAAAAACACATCCAAACAGTGAAATCATTATAAATTCAAACACTGAGGGTACATCAATATACCTTATAAGATGTTAACTTCATATTATAGGACAGTAGAAAAAAGATTAAAATACCCTCGATCAGTCTTAGTCCCTGATACACATACGGAAGACTCAGACTCCTGGCTTAATGCCTTTAGGAATTATTACAAAAAACACACCTAAACGGCTGACCTTTGACCTTTCCGAAGGTTACACAGGTCTGAAACTCGGCACCCTAGATTAGCCTTAGTCCCTGATACACATACGGAAAAATCAGACTCCTGGGTCAATGCCTTTAGGAATTATTACAAAAAACACACCTAAACGGCTGACCTTTGACCTTTCCGAAGGTTACACAGGTCTGAAACTCGGCACCCTAGATTAGCCTTAGTCCCTGATACACATACGGAAAAATCAGACTCCTGGCTCAATGCCTTTAGGAATTATTACAAAAAACACACCCGAACGGCTGACCATTGACCTTTCTGAAGGTTGCACAGGTCTGAAACTCGGCACCCTAGATTAGCCTTAGTCCCTGATACACATACGGAAAAATCAGACTCCTGGCTCAATGCCTTTAGGAATTATTACAAAAAACACACCCGAAAGGCTGACCATTGACCTTTCCGAAGGTTGCACAGGTCTGAAACTCGGCACCCTGGATCAGCCTTAGTCCCTGATACACACACGGAAAAATCAGACTCCTGGCTCAATGCCTTTAGGAATTATTACAAAAAACACACCCGAACGGCTGACCTTTGACCTTTACGAAGGTTGCACAGGTCTGAAACTCGGCACCCTGGATCAGCCAGGAGTCCCTGATACACATACGGAGAAATCAGCATCCGGGCTCATTGCCTTTAGGAATTATTGAAGAAAAGACAGTTTCCCACCTTTCTTACGTTTGAATTTTACAGACTGTGTTTTTGGCAGTTTTTTTTGGCCAGGGGGAAAAAAGCCCAAAGTCCTGTGTCCAAAAACTGAAAAATCAGGTCATGTCAGACTCTATACAGTCTTAGACTCTTTGGCCAGAGTGGAAGTTTTGGAGGGACTACATTTCTACAGGTCGCAGGAGTGTGAATATTTCATATGTCGTTTGGGGTCCCAAGACGAGCGGAACGACGAGGGTACATTAGTATATCTTATAAGATGTTAACTTTATTTGTGAGGTTTATGTTATGGGACAGTAGAAAATTTAAAAAAATCAGAAAACAGTCGTATTCCAGGTGAATGCGCACAAAAACAGACACAAATAGAAAAACACATCCAAACAGTGAAATCATGCAAAATCAAACACTGAGGGTACCGAAGAATATCTTATAAGATGTTAACTTTATTTGTGAGGTTTATGTTATGGGACAGTAGAAAAATGAAAAAAATCCGAAAACAGCCGTATCCCTGCTGAATGTGCACAAAAACAGACAAAAATAGAAAAACACATCCAAACAGTGAAATCATTATAAATTCAAACACTGAGGGTACATCAATATACCTTATAAGATGTTAACTTCATATTATAGGACAGTAGAAAAAAGATTAAAATACCCTCGATCAGCCTTAGTCCCTGATACACATACGGAAGACTCAGACTCCTGGCTTAATGCCTTTAGGAATTATTACAAAAAACACACCTAAACGGCTGACCTTTGACCTTTCCGAAGGTTACACAGGTCTGAAACTCGGCACCCTAGATTAGCCTTAGTCCCTGATACACATACGGAAAAATCAGACTCCTGGCTCAATGCCTTTAGGAATTATTACAAAAAACACACCCGAACGGCTGACCATTGACCTTTCCGAAGGTTGCACAGGTCTGAAACTCGGCACCCTGGATCAGCCTTAGTCCCTGATACACACACGGAAAAATCAGACTCCTGGCTCAATGCCTTTAGGAATTATTACAAAAAACACACCAGAGCGGCTGACCTTTGACCTTTCCAAAGGTTGCACGGGTCTGAAACTCGGCACCCTGGATCAGCCAGGAGTCCCTGATACACATACGGAGAAATCAGCATCCGGGCTCATTGCCTTTAGGAATTATTGAAGAAAAGACAGTTTCCCACCTTTCTTACGTTTGAATTTTACAGACTGTGTTTTTGGCAGTTTTTTTTGGCCAGGGGGAAAAAAGCCCAAAGTCCTGTGTTCAAAAACTGAAAATCAGGTCATGTCAGACTCTATACAGTCTTAGACTCTTTGGCCAGAGTGGAAGTTTTGGAGGGACTACATTTCTACAGGTCGCAAGGAGTGTGAATATTTCATATGTCGTTTGGGGTCCCAAGACGAGCGGAACGACGAGGGTACATTAGTATATCTTATAAGATGTTAACTTTATTTGTGAGGTTTATGTTATGGGACAGTAGAAAATGAAAAAAAATCAGAAAACAGTCATATTCCAGCTGAATGCGCACAAAAACAGACACAAATAGAAAAACACATCCAAACAGTGAAATCATTGCAAAATCAAACACTGAGGGTACCGAAGAAGATCTTATAACATGTTAACTTTATTTGTGAGGTTTATGTTATGGGACAGTAGAAAAATGAAAAAAAATCAGAAAACAGTCGTATCCCTGCTGAATGCACACAAAAACAGACACAAATAGAAAAACACATCCAAACAGTGAAATCATTGCAAAATCAAACACTGAAGGTATATAACTATATCTTATAAGATTTTAACTTTATTTGTGAGGTTTATGTTATGGGACAGTAGAAAAATGAAAAAAATCCGAAAACAACCGTATCCCTGCTGAATGTGCACAAAAACAGACAAAAATAGAAAAACACATCCAAACAGTGAAATCATTATAAATTCAAACACTGAGGGTACATCAATATACCTTATAAGATGTTAACTTCATATTATAGGACAGTAGAAAAAAGATTAAAATACCCTCGATCAGCCTTAGTCCCTGATACACATACGGAAAAATCAGACTCCTGGCTTAATGCCTTTAGGAATTATTACAAAAAACACACCCGAACGGCTGACCTTTGACCTTTCCAAAGGTTACACAGGTCTGAAACTCTGCACCTGTGATAAGCCTAAATCCCTGATACACATACGGAAAAATCAGACTCCTGGCTCAATGCCTTTAGGAATTATTACAAAAAACACACCCGAACGGCTGACCTTTGACCTTTCCGAAGGTTACACAGGTCTGAAACTCTGCACCTGTGATAAGCCTAAATCCCTGATACACATACGGAAAAATCAGACTCCTGGCTCAATGCCTTTAGGAATTATTACAAAAAACACACCCGAACGGCTGACCTTTGACCTTTCCGAAGGTTGCACAGGTCTGAAACTCGGCATCCAGGATCAGCCTTAGTCCCTGATACACACACGGAAAAATCAGACTCCTGGCTCAATGCCTTTAGGAATTATTACAAAAAAACACACCAGAGCGGCTGACCTTTGACCTTTCCAAAGGTTGCACCGGTCTGAAACTCGGCACCCTGGATCAGCCAGGAGTCCCTGATACACATACGGAGAAATCAGCATCCGGGCTCATTGCCTTTAGGAATTATTGAAGAAAAGACAGTTTCCCACCTTTCTTACGTTTGAATTTTACAGACTGTGTTTTTGGCAGTTTTTTTTGGCCAGGGGGAAAAAAGCCCAAAGTCCTGTGTCCAAAAACTGAAAATCAGGTCATGTCAGACTCTATATAGTCTTAGACTCTTTGGCCAGTGTGGAAGTTTTGGAGGGACTACATTTCTACAGGTCGCAGGAGTGTGAATATTTCATATGTCGTTTGGGGTCCCAAGACGAGCGGAACGACGAGAAATCAGAAAACAGTCATATTCCAGCTGAATGCGCACAAAAACAGACACAAATAGAAAAACACATCCAAACAGTGAAATCATTGCAAAATCAAACACTGAGGGTACCGAAGAAGATCTTATAACATGTTAACTTTATTTAACATGTTATCAGATCAGCCTTAGTCCCTGATACACATAAGGAAAACTCAGACTCCTGGCTTAATGCCTTTAGGAATTATTACAAAAAACACACCTAAACGGCTGACCTTTGATCTTTCCGAAGGTTACACAGGTCTGAAACTCGGGACCCTAGATTAACCTTAGTCCCTGATACACATACGGAAAAATCAGACTCCTGGCTCAATGCTTTTAGGAATTATTACAAAAAACACACCCGAACGGCTGACCATTGACCTTTCCGAAGGTTGCACAGGTCTGAAACTCGGCATCCAGGATCAGCCTTAGTCCCTGATACACACACGGAAAAATCAGACTCCTGGCTCAATGCCTTTAGGAATTATTACAAAAAAACACACCAGAGCGGCTGACCTTTGACCTTTCCAAAGGTTGCACCGGTCTGAAACTCGGCACCCTGGATCAGCCAGGAGTCCCTGATACACATACGGAGAAATCAGCATCCGGGCTCATTGCCTTTAGGAATTATTGAAGAAAAGACAGTTTCCCACCTTTCTTACGTTTGAATTTTACAGACTGTGTTTTTGGCAGTTTTTTTTGGCCAGGGGGAAAAAAGCCCAAAGTCCTGTGTCCAAAAACTGAAAATCAGGTCATGTCAGACTCTATACAGTCTTAGACTCTTTGGCCAGAGTGGAAGTTTTGGAGGGACTACATTTCTACAGGTCGCAGGAGTGTGAATATTTCATATGTCGTTTGGGGTCCCAAGACGAGCGGAACGACAAGGGTACATTAGTATATCTTATAAGATGTTAACTTTATTTGTGAGGTTTATGTTATGGGACAGTAGAAAATGAAAAAAAATCAGAAAACAGTCGTATTCCAGCTGAATGCGCACAAAAACAGACACAAATAGAAAAACACATCCAAACAGTGAAATCATTGCAAAATCAAACACTGAGGGTACCGAAGAATATCTTATAAGATGTTAACTTTATTTGTGAGGTTTATGTTATGGGACAGTAGAAAAATGAAAAAAATCCGAAAACAGCCGTATCCCTGCTGAATGTGCACAAAAACAGACAAAAATAGAAAAACACATCCAAACAGTGAAATCATTATAAATTCAAACACTGAGGGTACATCAATATACCTTATAAGATGTTAACTTCATATTATAGGACAGTAGAAAAAAGATTAAAATACCCTCGATCAGTCTTAGTCCCTGATACACATACGGAAGACTCAGACTCCTGGCTTAATGCCTTTAGGAATTATTACAAAAAACACACCTAAACGGCTGACCTTTGACCTTTACGAAGGTTACACAGGTCTGAAACTCGGCACCCTAGATTAGCCTTAGTCCCTGATACACATACGGAAAAATCAGACTCCTGGCTCAATGCCTTTAGGAATTATTACAAAAAACACACCTAAACGGCTGACCTTTGACCTTTCCGAAGGTTACACAGGTCTGAAACTCGGCACCCTAGATTAGCCTTAGTCCCTGATACACATACGGAAAAATCAGACTCCTGGCTCAATGCCTTTAGGAATTATTACAAAAAACACACCCGAACGGCTGACCATTGACCTTTCCGAAGGTTGCACAGGTCTGAAACTCGGCACCCTAGATTAGCCTTAGTCCCTGATACACATACGGAAAAATCAGACTCCTGGCTCAATGCCTTTAGGAATTATTACAAAAAACACACCCGAACGGCTGACCATTGACCTTTCCGAAGGTTGCACAGGTCTGAAACTCGGCACCCTAGATTAGCCTTAGTCCCTGATACACATACGGAAAAATCAGACTCCTGGCTCAATGCCTTTAGGAATTATTACAAAAAACACACCCGAACGGCTGACCATTGACCTTTCCGAAGGTTGCACAGGTCTGAAACTCGGCACCCTGGATCAGCCTTAGTCCCTGATACACACACGGAAAAATCAGACTCCTGGCTCAATGCCTTTAGGAATTATTACAAAAAACACACCCGAACGGCTGACCTTTGACCTTTACGAAGGTTGCGCAGGTCTGAAACTCGGCACCCTGGATCAGCCAGGAGTCCCTGATACACATACGGAGAAATCAGCATCCGGGCTCATTGCCTTTAGGAATTATTGAAGAAAAGACAGTTTCCCACCTTTCTTACGTTTGAATTTTACAGACTGTGTTTTTGGCAGTTTTTTTTGGCCAGGGGGAAAAAAGCCCAAAGTCCTGTGTCCAAAAACTGAAAAATCAGGTCATGTCAGACTCTATACAGTCTTAGACTCTTTGGCCAGAGTGGAAGTTTTGGAGGGACTACATTTCTACAGGTCGCAGGAGTGTGAATATTTCATATGTCGTTTGGGGTCCCAAGACGAGCGGAACGACGAGGGTACATTAGTATATCTTATAAGATGTTAACTTTATTTGTGAGGTTTATGTTATGGGACAGTAGAAAATTTAAAAAAATCAGAAAACAGTCGTATTCCAGGTGAATGCGCACAAAAACAGACACAAATAGAAAAACACATCCAAACAGTGAAATCATTGCAAAATCAAACACTGAGGGTACCGAAGAATATCTTATAAGATGTTAACTTTATTTGTGAGGTTTATGTTATGGGACAGTAGAAAAATGAAAAAAATCCGAAAACAGCCGTATCCCTGCTGAATGTGCACAAAAACAGACAAAAATAGAAAAACACATCCAAACAGTGAAATCATTATAAATTCAAACACTGAGGGTACATCAATTTACCTTATAAGATGTTAACTTCATATTATAGGACAGTAGAAAAAAGATTAAAATACCCTCGATCAGCCTTAGTCCCTGATACACATACGGAAGACTCAGACTCCTGGCTTAATGCCTTTAGGAATTATTACAAAAAACACACCTAAACGGCTGACCTTTGACCTTTCCGAAGGTTACACAGGTCTGAAACTCGGCACCCTAGATTAGCCTTAGTCCCTGATACACATACGGAAAAATCAGACTCCTGGCTCAATGCCTTTAGGAATTATTACAAAAAACACACCCGAACGGCTGACCATTGACCTTTCCGAAGGTTGCACAGGTCTGAAACTCGGCACCCTGGATCAGCCTTAGTCCCTGATACACACACGGAAAAATCAGACTCCTGGCTCAATGCCTTTAGGAATTATTACAAAAAACACACCCGAACGGCTGACCTTTGACCTTTACGAAGGTTGCACAGGTCTGAAACTCGGCACCCTGGATCAGCCAGGAGTCCCTGATACACATACGGAGAAATCAGCATCCGGGCTCATTGCCTTTAGGAATTATTGAAGAAAAGACAGTTTCCCACCTTTCTTACGTTTGAATTTTACAGACTGTGTTTTTGGCAGTTTTTTTTGGCCAGGGGGAAAAAAGCCCAAAGTCCTGTGTCCAAAAACTGAAAAATCAGGTCATGTCAGACTCTATACAGTCTTAGACTCTTTGGCCAGAGTGGAAGTTTTGGAGGGACTACATTTCTACAGGTCGCAGGAGTGTGAATATTTCATATGTCGTTTGGGGTCCCAAGACGAGCGGAACGACGAGGGTACATTAGTATATCTTATAAGATGTTAACTTTATTTGTGAGGTTTATGTTATGGGACAGTAGAAAATTTAAAAAAATCAGAAAACAGTCGTATTCCAGGTGAATGCGCACAAAAACAGACACAAATAGAAAAACACATCCAAACAGTGAAATCATGCAAAATCAAACACTGAGGGTACCGAAGAATATCTTATAAGATGTTAACTTTATTTGTGAGGTTTATGTTATGGGACAGTAGAAAAATGAAAAAAATCCGAAAACAGCCGTATCCCTGCTGAATGTGCACAAAAACAGACAAAAATAGAAAAACACATCCAAACAGTGAAATCATTATAAATTCAAACACTGAGGGTACATCAATATACCTTATAAGATGTTAACTTCATATTATAGGACAGTAGAAAAAAGATTAAAATACCCTCGATCAGCCTTAGTCCCTGATACACATACGGAAGACTCAGACTCCTGGCTTAATGCCTTTAGGAATTATTACAAAAAACACACCTAAACGGCTGACCTTTGACCTTTCCGAAGGTTACACAGGTCTGAAACTCGGCACCCTAGATTAGCCTTAGTCCCTGATACACATACGGAAAAATCAGACTCCTGGCTCAATGCCTTTAGGAATTATTACAAAAAACACACCCGAACGGCTGACCATTGACCTTTCCGAAGGTTGCACAGGTCTGAAACTCGGCACCCTGGATCAGCCTTAGTCCCTGATACACACACGGAAAAATCAGACTCCTGGCTCAATGCCTTTAGGAATTATTACAAAAAACACACCAGAGTGGCTGACCTTTGACCTTTCCAAAGGTTGCACGGGTCTGAAACTCGGCACCCTGGATCAGCCAGGAGTCCCTGATACACATACGGAGAAATCAGCATCCGGGCTCATTGCCTTTAGGAATTATTGAAGAAAAGACAGTTTCCCACCTTTCTTACGTTTGAATTTTACAGACTGTGTTTTTGGCAGTTTTTTTTGGCCAGGGGGAAAAAAGCCCAAAGTCCTGTGTTCAAAAACTGAAAATCAGGTCATGTCAGACTCTATACAGTCTTAGACTCTTTGGCCAGAGTGGAAGTTTTGGAGGGACTACATTTCTACAGGTCGCAAGGAGTGTGAATATTTCATATGTCGTTTGGGGTCCCAAGACGAGCGGAACGACGAGGGTACATTAGTATATCTTATAAGATGTTAACTTTATTTGTGAGGTTTATGTTATGGGACAGTAGAAAATGAAAAAAAATCAGAAAACAGTCATATTCCAGCTGAATGCGCACAAAAACAGACACAAATAGAAAAACACATCCAAACAGTGAAATCATTGCAAAATCAAACACTGAGGGTACCGAAGAAGATCTTATAACATGTTAACTTTATTTGTGAGGTTTATGTTATGGGACAGTAGAAAAATGAAAAAAAATCAGAAAACAGTCGTATCCCTGCTGAATGCACACAAAAACAGACACAAATAGAAAAACACATCCAAACAGTGAAATCATTGCAAAATCAAACACTGAAGGTATATAACTATATCTTATAAGATTTTAACTTTATTTGTGAGGTTTATGTTATGGGACAGTAGAAAAATGAAAAAAATCCGAAAACAACCGTATCCCTGCTGAATGTGCACAAAAACAGACAAAAATAGAAAAACACATCCAAACAGTGAAATCATTATAAATTCAAACACTGAGGGTACATCAATATACCTTATAAGATGTTAACTTCATATTATAGGACAGTAGAAAAAAGATTAAAATACCCTCGATCAGCCTTAGTCCCTGATACACATACGGAAAAATCAGACTCCTGGCTTAATGCCTTTAGGAATTATTACAAAAAACACACCCGAACGGCTGACCTTTGACCTTTCCAAAGGTTACACAGGTCTGAAACTCTGCACCTGTGATAAGCCTAAATCCCTGATACACATACGGAAAAATCAGACTCCTGGCTCAATGCCTTTAGGAATTATTACAAAAAACACACCCGAACGGCTGACCTTTGACCTTTCCGAAGGTTACACAGGTCTGAAACTCTGCACCTGTGATAAGCCTAAATCCCTGATACACATACGGAAAAATCAGACTCCTGGCTCAATGCCTTTAGGAATTATTACAAAAAACACACCCGAACGGCTGACCTTTGACCTTTCCGAAGGTTGCACAGGTCTGAAACTCGGCATCCAGGATCAGCCTTAGTCCCTGATACACACACGGAAAAATCAGACTCCTGGCTCAATGCCTTTAGGAATTATTACAAAAAAACACACCAGAGCGGCTGACCTTTGACCTTTCCAAAGGTTGCACCGGTCTGAAACTCGGCACCCTGGATCAGCCAGGAGTCCCTGATACACATACGGAGAAATCAGCATCCGGGCTCATTGCCTTTAGGAATTATTGAAGAAAAGACAGTTTCCCACCTTTCTTACGTTTGAATTTTACAGACTGTGTTTTTGGCAGTTTTTTTTGGCCAGGGGGAAAAAAGCCCAAAGTCCTGTGTCCAAAAACTGAAAAATCAGGTCATGTCAGACTCTATACAGTCTTAGACTCTTTGGCCAGAGTGGAAGTTTTGGAGGGACTACATTTCTACAGGTCGCAGGAGTGTGAATATTTCATATGTCGTTTGGGGTCCCAAGACGAGCGGAACGACGAGGGTACATTAGTATATCTTATAAGATGTTAACTTTATTTGTGAGGTTTATGTTATGGGACAGTAGAAAATTTAAAAAAATCAGAAAACAGTCGTATTCCAGGTGAATGCGCACAAAAACAGACACAAATAGAAAAACACATTCAAACAGTGAAATCATTGCAAAATCAAACACTGAAGGTATATAACTATATCTTATGAGATGTTAACTTTATTTGTGAGGTTTATGTTATGGGACAATAAAAAAATGAAAAAAATCCGAAAACAGCCGTATCCCTGCTGAATGCGCACAGAAACAGAGACAAATAGAAAAACACATCCAAACAGTGACATCATTGCAAAATATAACACTGAAGGTATATAACTATATCTTATAAGATTTTAACTTTATTTGTGAGGTTTATGTTATGGGACAGTAGAAAAATGAAAAAAATCCGAAAACAGCTGTATCCCTGCTGAATCCGCACAAAAACAGACACAAATAGAAAAACACATCCAAACAGTGAAATCATTATAAATTCAAACACTGAGGGTACATCAATATAGCTTATAAGATGTTAACTTCATATTATAGGACAGTAGAAAAAAGATTAAAATACCCTCGATCAGCCTTAGTCCCTGATACACACACGGAAAAATCAGACTCCTGGCTCAATGCCTTTAGGAATTATTAGAAAAAACACACCAGAGCGGCTGACCTTTGACCTTTCCAAAGGTTGCACCGGTCTGAAACTCGGCACCCTGGATCAGCCAGGAGTCCCTGATACACATACGGAGAAATCAGCATCCGGGCTCATTGCCTTTAGGAATTATTGAAGAAAAGACAGTTTCCCACCTTTCTTACGTTTGAATTTTACAGACTGTGTTTTTGGCAGTTTTTTTTGGCCAGGGGGAAAAAAGCCCAAAGTCCTGTGTCCAAAAACTGAAAATCAGGTCATGTCAGACTCTATACAGTCTTAGACTCTTTGGCCAGAGTGGAAGTTTTGGAGGGACTACATTTCTACAGGTCGCAGGAGTGTGAATATTTCATATGTCGTTTGGGGTCCCAAGACCAGCGGAACGACGAGGGTACATTAGTATATCTTATAAGATGTTAACTTTATTTGTGAGGTTTATGTTATGGGACAGTAGAAAATGAAAAAAAATCAGAAAACAGTCGTATTCCAGCTGAATGCGCACAAAAACAGACACAAATAGAAAAACACATCCAAACAGTGAAATCATTGCAAAATCAAACACTGAGGGTACCGAAGAATATCTTATAAGATGTTAACTTTATTTGTGAGGTTTATGTTATGGGACAGTAGAAAAATGAAAAAAATCAGAAAACAGCCGTATCCCTGCTGAATGCGCACAAAAACAGACACAAATAGAAAAACACATCCAAACAGTGAAATCATTATCAATTCAAACACTGAGGGTACATCAATATACCTTATAAGATGTTAACTTCATATAATAGGACAGTAGAAAAAAGATTAAAATACCCTCGATCAGCCTTACTCCCTGATACACATACGGAAAAATCAGACTCCTGGCTTAATGCCTTTAGGAATTATTACAAAAAACACACCTAAACGGCTGACCTTTCACCTTTCCGAAGGTTGCACAGGTCTGAAACTCGGCACCCTGGATCAACCTTAGTCCCTGATACACACACGGAAAAATCAGACTCCTGGCTCAATGCCTTTAGGAATTATTACAAAGAACACACCAGAGCGGCTGACCTTTGACCCTTCCAAAGGTTGCACCAGTCTGAAACTCGGCACCCTGGATCAGCCAGGAGTCCCTGATACACATACGGAGAAATCAGCATCCGGGCTCATTGCCTTTAGGAATTATTGAAGAAAAGACAGTTTCCCACCTGTCTTACGTTTGAATTTTACAGACTGTGTTTTTGGCAGTTTTTTTTGGCCAGGGGGAAAAAAGCCCAAAGTCCTGTGTCCAAAAACTGAAAATCAGGTCATGTCAGACTCTATACAGTCTTAGACTCTTTGGCCAGAGTGGAAGTTTTGGAGGGACTACATTTCTACAGGTCGCAGGAGTGTGAATATTTCATATGTCGTTTGGGGTCCCAAGACGAGCGGAACGACGAGGGTACATTAGTATATCTTATAAGATGTTAACTTTATTTGTGAGGTTTATGTTATGGGACAGTAGAAAATGAAAAAAAATCTGAAAACAATCGTATTCCAGCTGAATGCGCACAAAAACAGACACAAATAGAAAAACACATCCAAACAGTGAAATCATTGCAAAATCAAACACTGAGGGTACCGAAGAATATCTTATAAGATTTTAACTTTATTTGTGAGGTTTATGTTATGGGACAATAAAAAAATGAAAAAAATCCGAAAACAGCCGTATCCCTGCTGAATGCGCACAAAAACAGACACAAATAGAAAAACACATCCAAACAGTGAAATCATTATAAATTCAAACACTGAGGGTACATCAATATACCTTATAAGATGTTAACTTCATATTATAGGACAGTAGAAAAAAGATTAAAATACCCTCGATCAGCCTTAGTCCCTGATACACATACGGAAAAATCAGACTCCTGGCTTAATGCCTTTAGGAATTATTACAAAAAACACACCTAAACGGCTGACCTTTGACCTTTCCGAAGGTTACACAGGTCTGAAACTCGGCACCCTAGATTAGCCTTAGTCCCTGATACACATACGGAAAAATCAGACTCCTGGCTCAATGCCTTTAGGAATTATTACAAAAAACACACCTGAACGGCTGACCATTGACCTTTCCGAAGGTTGCACAGGTCGAAACTCGGCACCCGGGATAAGCCTAAATCCCTGATACACATACAGAAAAATCAGACTCCTGGCTCAATGCCTTTAGGAATTATTACAAAAAACACACCCGAACGGCTGACCTTTGACCTTTACGAAGGTTGCACAGGTCTGAAACTCGGCACCCTGGATCAGCCAGGAGTCCCTGATACACATACGGAGAAATCAGCATCCAGGCTCATTGCCTTTAGGAATTATTGAAGAAAAGACAGTTTCCCACCTTTCTTACGTTTGAATTTTACAGACTGTGTTTTTGGCAGTTTTTTTTGGCCAGGTGGAAAAAAGCCCAAAGTCCTGTGTCCAAAAACTGAAAAATCAGGTCATGTCAGACTCTATACAGTCTTAGACTCTTTGGCCAGAGTGGAAGTTTTGGAGGGACTACATTTCTACAGGTCGCAGGAGTGTGAATATTTCATATGTCGTTTGGGGTCCCAAGACGAGCGACGAGGGTACATTAGTATATCTTATAAGATGTTAACTTTATTTGTGAGGTTTATGTTATGGGACAATAAAAAAATGAAAAAAATCCGAAAACAGCCGTATTCCAGCTGAATGCGCACAAAAACAGAGACAAATAGAAAAACACATCCAAACAGTGACATCATTGCAAAATATAACACTGAAGGTATATAACTATATCTTATAAGATTTTAACTTTATTTGTGAGGTTTATGTTATGGGACAGTAGAAAAATGAAAAAAATCCGAAAACAGCTGTATCCCTGCTGAATCCGCACAAAAACAGACACAAATAGAAAAACACATCCAAACAGTGAAATCATTATAAATTCAAACACTGAGGGTACATCAATATACCTTATAAGATGTTAACTTCATATTATAGGACAGTAGAAAAAGATTAAAATACCCTCAATCAGCCTTAGTCCCTGATACACATATGGAAAAATCAGACTCCTGGCTCAATGCCTTTAGGAATTATTACAAAAAACACACCAGAGCGGCTGACCTTTGACCTTTCCAAAGGTTGCACCGGTCTGAAACTCGGCACCCTGGATCAGCCAGGAGTCCCTGATACACATACGGAGAAATCAGCATCCGGGCTCATTGCCTTTAGGAATTATTGAAGAAAATACAGTTTCCCACCTTTCTTACGTTTGAATTTTACAGACTGTGTTTTTGGCAGTTTTTTTTGGCCAGGGGGAAAAAAGCCCAAAATCCTGTGTCCAAAAACTGAAAATCAGGTCATGTCAGACTCTATACAGTCTTAGACTCTTTGGCCAGAGTGGAAGTTTTGGAGGGACTACATTTCTACAGGTCGCAGGAGTGTGAATATTTCATATGTCGTTTGGGGTCCCAAGACGAGCGGAACGACGAGGGTACATTAGTATATCTTATAAGATGTTAACTTTATTTGTGAGGTTTATGTTATAGGACAGTAGAAAATTAAAAAAAATCAGAAAACAGTCATATTCCAGCTGAATGCGCACAAAAACAGACACAAATAGAAAAACACATCCAAACAGTGAAATCATTGCAAAATCAAACACTGAGGGTACCGAAGAATATCTTATAAGATGTTAACTTTATTTGTGAGGTTTATGTTATGGGACAGTAGAAAAATGAAAAAAAATCAGAAAACAGTCGTATCCCTGCTGAATGCGCACAAAAACAGACACAAATAGAAAAACACATCCAAACAGTGACATCATTGCAAAATATAACACTGAAGGTATATAACTATATCTTATAAGATTTTAACTTTATTTGTGAGGTTTATGTTATGGGACAGTAGAAAAATGAAAAAAATCCGAAAACAGCCGTATCCCTGCTGAATGCGCACAAAAACAGACACAAATAGAAAAACACATCCAAACAGTGAAATCATTATCAATTCAAACACTGAGGGTACATCAATATACCTTATAAGATGTTAACTTCATATTATAGGACAGTAGAAAAAAGATTAAAATACCCTCGATCAGCCTTAGTCCCTGATACACATCAAAATCATACTCCTGGCTTAATGCCTTTAGGAATTATTACAAAAAACACACCTAAACGGCTGACCTTTGACCTCTCCGAAGGTTACACAGGTCTGAAACTCGGCACCCTAGATTAGCCTTAGTCCCTGATACACATACGGAAAAATCTGACTCCTGGCTCAATGCCTTTAGGAATTATTACAAAAAACACACCCGAACGGCTGACCATTGACCTTTCCGAAGGTTGCACAGGTCGAAACTCTGCACCCGGGATAAGCCTAAATCCCTGATACACATACAGAAAAATCAGACTCCTGGCTCAATGCCTTTAGGAATTATTACAAAAAACACACCGGAACGGCTGACCTTTGACCTTTACGAAGGTTGCACAGGTCTGAAACTCGGCACCCTGGATCAGCCAGTAGTCCCTGATACACATACGGAGAAATCAGCATCCAGGCTCATTGCCTTTAGGAATTATTGAAGAAAAGACAGTTTCCCACCTTTCTTACGTTTGAATTTTACAGACTGTGTTTTTGGCAGTTTTTTTTGGCCAGGGGGAAAAAAGCCCAAAGTCCTGTGTCCAAAAACTGAAAAATCAGGTCATGTCAGACTCTATACAGTCTTAGACTCTTTGGCCAGAGTGGAAGTTTTGGAGGGACTACATTTCTACAGGTCGCAGGAGTGTGAATATTTCATATGTCGTTTGGGGTCCCAAGACGAGCAGAACGACGAGGGTACATTAGTATATCTTATAAGATGTTAACTTTATTTGTGAGGTTTATGTTATGGGACAGTAGAAAATTTAAAAAAATCAGAAAACAGTCGTATTCCAGGTGAATGCGCACAAAAACAGACACAAATAGAAAAACACATTCAAACAGTGAAATCATTGCAAAATCAAACACTGAAGGTATATAACTATATCTTATGAGATGTTAACTTTATTTGTGAGGTTTATGTTATGGGACAGTAGAAAATGAAAAAAAATCAGAAAACAGTCATATTCCAGCTGAATGCGCACAAAAACAGAGACAAATAGAAAAACACATCCAAACAGTGACATCATTGCAAAATATAACACTGAAGGTATATAACTATATCTTATAAGATTTTAACTTTATTTGTGAGGTTTATGTTATGGGACAGTAGAAAAATGAAAAAAATCCGAAAACAGCCGTATCCCTGCTGAATGCGCACAAAAACGGACACAAATAGAAAAACACATCCAAACAGTGAAATCATTATAAATTCAAACACTGAGGGTACATCAATATACCTTATAAGATGTTAACTTCATATTATAGGACAGTAGAAAAAAGATTAAAATACCCTCGATCAGCCTTAGTCCCTGATACACATACGGAAAAATCAGACTCCTGGCTCAATGCCTTTAGGAATTATTACAAAAAACACACCGGAGCGGATGACCTTTGACCTTTCCAAAGGTTGCACCGGTCTGAAACTCGGCACCCTGGATCAGCCAGGAGTCCCTGATACACATACGGAGAAATCAGCATCCGGGCTCATTGCCTTTAGGAATTATTGAAGAAAAGAAAGTTTCCCACCTTTCTTACGTTTGAATTTTACAGACTGTGTTTTTGGCAGTTTTTTTTGGCCAGGGGGAAAAAATCCCAAAGTCCTGTGTCCAAAAACTGAAAATCAGGTCATGTCAGACTCTATACAGTCTAAGACTCTTTGGCCAGAGTTTTAGTTTTGGAGGGACTACATTTCTACAGGTCGCAGGAGTGTGAATATTTCATATGTCGTTTGGGGTCCCGGTCCCAAGACGAGCGGAACGACGAGGGTACATTAGTATATCTTATAAGATGTTAACCTTTTTTGCGAGGTTTATGTTATAGGACAGTAGAAAATTTAAAAAAATCTGAAAACAGTCGTATTCCAGGTGAATGCGCACAAAAACAGACACAAATAGAAAAACACATTCAAACAGTGAAATCATTGCAAAATCAAACACTGAAGGTATATAACTATATCTTATGAGATGTTAACTTTATTTGTGAGGTTTATGTTATGGGACAGTAGAAAATGAAAAAAAATCAGAAAACAGTCATATTCCAGCTGAATGCGCACAAAAACAGACACAAATAGAAAAACACATCCAAACAGTGAAATCATTGCAAAATCAAACACTGAGGGTACCGAAGAATATCTTATAAGATGTTAACTTTTTTCGTGAGGTTTATGTTATGGGACAGTAGAAAAATGAAAAAAAATCAGAAAACAGTCATATTCCAGGTGAATGCGCACAAAAACAGACACAAATAGAAAAACACATTCAAACAGTGAAATCATTGCAAAATCAAACACTGAAGGTATATAACTATATCTTATGAGATGTTAACTTTATTTGTGAGGTTTATGTTATGGGACAGTAGAAAATGAAAAAAAATCAGAAAACAGTCATATTCCAGCTGAATGCGCACAAAAACAGACACAAATAGAAAAACACATCCAAACAGTGAAATCATTGCAAAATCAAACACTGAGGGTACCGAAGAATATCTTATAAGATGTTAACTTTATTTGTGAGGTTTATGTTATGGGACAGTAGAAAAATGAAAAAAATCGGAAAACAGCCGTATCCCTGCTGAATGCGCACAAAAACAGACACAAATAGAAAAACACATCCAAACAGTGAAATCATTATAAATTCAAACACTGAGGGTACATCAATATACCTTATAAGATGTTAACTTCATATTATAGGACAGTAGAAAAAAGATTAAAATACCCTCGATCAGCCTTAGTCCCTGATACACATACGGAAAAATCAGACACCTGGCTTAATGCCTTTAGGAATTATTACAAAAAACACACCTAAACGGCTGACCGTTGACCTTTCCGAAGGTTACACAGGTCTGAAACTCGGCACCCTAGATTAGCCTTAGTCCCTTATACACATACGGAAAAATCAGACTCCTGGCTCAATGCCTTTAGGAATTATTACAAAAAACACACCCGAACGGCTGACCATTGACCTTTCCGAAGGTTGCACAGGTCTGAAACTCGGCACCCTGGATCAGCCTTAGTCCCTGATACACACATGGGAAAATCAGACTCCTGGCTCAATGCCTTTAGGAATTATTACAAAAAACACACCAGAGCGGCTGACCTTTGACCTTTCCAAAGGTTGCACAGGTCTGAAACTCGGCACCCTAGATCAGCCTTAGTCCCTGATACACATAAGGAAAACTCAGACTCCTGGCTTAATGCCTTTAGGAATTATTACAAAAAACACACCTAAACGGCTGACCTTTGACCTTTCCGAAGGTTACACAGGTCTGAAACTCGGGACCCTAGATTAACCTTAGTCCCTGATACACATACGGAAAAATCAGATTCCTGGCTCAATGCTTTTAGGAATTATTACAAAAAACACACCCGAACGGCTGACCATTGACCTTTCCGAAGGTTGCACAGGTCGAAACTCTGCACCCGGGATAAGCCTAAATCCCTGATACACATACGGAAAAATCAGACTCCTGGCTCAATGCCTTTAGGAATTATTACAAAAAACACACCCGAACGGCTGACCTTTGACCTTTACGAAGGTTGCACAGGTCTGAAACTCGGCACCCTGGATCAGCCAGGAGTCCCTGATACTCATACGGAGAAATCAGCATCCGGGCTCATTGCCTTTAGGAATTATTGAAGAAAAGACCGTTTCCCACCTGTCTTACGTTTGAATTTTACAGACTGTGTTTTTGGCAGTTTTTTTTGGCCAGGGGGAAAAAAGCCCAAAGTCCTGTGTCCAAAAACCGAATAATCAGGTCATGTCAGACTCTATACAGTCTTAGACTCTTTGGCCAGAGTGGAAGTTTTGGAGGGACTACATTTCTACAGGTGGCAGCAGTGTGAATATTTCATATGTCGTTTGGGGTCCCAAGACGAGCGGAACGACGAGGGTACATTAGTATATCTTATAAGATGTTAACTTTATTTGTGAGGTTTATGTTATGGGACAGTAGAAAATGAAAAAAAATCAGAAAACAGTCGTATTCCAGGTGAATGCGCACAAAACCAGACACAAATAGAAAAACACATCCAAACAGTGAAATCATTATAAATTCAAACACTGAGGGTACATCAATATACCTTATAAGATGTTAACTTCATATTATAGGACAGTAGAAAAAAGATTAAAATACCCTCGATCAGCCTTAGTCCCTGATACACATACGGAAAAATCAGACTCCTGGCTCAATGCCTTTAGGAATTATTACAAAAAACACACCCGAACGGCTGACCATTGACCTTTCCGAAGGTTGCACGGGTCTGAAACTCGGCACCCTGGATCAACCTTAGTCCCTGATACACACACGGAAAAATCAGACTCCTGGCTCAATGCCTTTAGGAATTATTACAAAAAACACACCAGAGCGGCTGACCTTTGACCTTTCCAAAGGTTGCACCGGTCTGAAACTCGGCACCCTGGATCAGCCAGGAGTCCCTGATACACATACGGAGAAATCAGCATCCGGGCTCATTGCCTTTAGGAATTATTGAAGAAAAGACAGTTTCCCACCTTTCTTACGATTGAATTTTACAGACTGTGTTTTTGGCAGTTTTTTTTGGCAAGGGGGAAAAAAGCCCAAAGTCCTGTGTCCAAAAACTGAAAAATCAGGTCATGTCAGACTCTATACAGTCTTAGACTCTTTGGCCAGAGTGGAAGTTTTGGAGGGACTACATTTCTACAGGTCGCAGGAAGTGTGAATATTTCATATGTCGTTTGGGGTCCCAAGACGAGCGGAACGACGAGGGTACATTAGTATATCTTATAAGATGTTAACTTTATTTGTAAGGTTTATGTTATGGGACAGTAGAAAATGAAAAAAAATCAGAAAACAGTCGTATTCCAGCTGAATGCGCACAAAAACAGACACAAATAGAAAAACACATTCAAACAGTGAAATCATTGCAAAATCAAACACTGAAGGTATATAACTATATCTTATGAGATGTTAATTTTATTTGTGAGGTTTATGTTATGGGACAATAAAAAAATGAAAAAAATCCGAAAACAGCCGTATCCCTGCTGAATGCGCACAAAAACAGAGACAAATAGAAAAACACATCCAAACAGTGACATCATTGCAAAATATAACACTGAAGGTATATAACTATATCTTATAAGATTTTAACTTTATTTGTGAGGTTTATGTTATGGGACAGTAGAAAAATGAAAAAAATCCGAAAACAGCTGTATCCCTGCTGAATCCGCACAAAAACAGACACAAATAGAAAAACACATCCAAACAGTGAAATCATTATAAATTCAAACACTGAGGGTACATCAATATACCTTATAAGATGTTAACTTCATATTATAGGACAGTAGAAAAAAGACTAAAATACCCTCGATCAGCCTTAGTCCCTGATACACATACGGAAAAATCAGACTCCTGGCTCAATGCCTTTAGGAATTATTAGAAAAAACACACCAGAGCGGCTGACCTTTGACCTTTCCAAAGGTTGCACCGGTCTGAAACTCGGCACCCTGGATCAGCCAGGAGTCCCTGATACACATACGGAGAAATGAGCATCCGGGCTCATTGCCTTTAGGAATTATTGAAGAAAAGACAGTTTCCCACCTTTCTTACGTTTGAATTTTACAGACTGTGTTTTTGGCAGTTTTTTTTGGCCAGGGGGAAAAAATCCCAAAGTCCTGTGTCCAAAAACTGAAAATCAGGTCATGTCAGACTCTATACAGTCTTAGACTCTTTGGCCAGAGTGGAAGTTTTGGAGGGACTACATTTCTACAGGTCGCAGGAGTGTGAATATTTCATATGTCGTTTGGGGTCCCAAGACCAGCGGAACGACGAGGGTACATTAGTATATCTTAAGAGATGTTAACTTTATTTGTGAGGTTTATGTTATGGGACAGTAGAAAATGAAAAAAAATCAGAAAACAGTCGTATTCCAGCTGAATGCGCACAAAAACAGACACAAATAGAAAAACACATCCAAACAGTGAAATCATTGCAAAATCAAACACTGAGGGTACCGAAGAATATCTTATAAGATGTTAACTTTATTTGTGAGGTTTATGTTATGGGACAGTAGAAAAATGAAAAAAATCCGAAAACAGCCGTATCCCTGCTGAATGCGCACAAAAACAGACACAAATAGAAAAACACATCCAAACAGTGAAATCATTATAAATTCAAACACTGAGGGTACATCAATATACCTTATAAGATGTTAACTTCATATCATAGGACAGTAGAAAAAAGATTAAAATACCCTCGATCAGCCTTACTCCCTGATACACATACGGAAAAATCAGACTCCTGGCTTAATGCCTTTAGGAATTATTACAAAAAACACACCTAAACGGCTGACCTTTGACCTTTCCGAAGGTTGCACAGGTCTGAAACTCGGCACCCTGGATCAACCTTAGTCCCTGATACACACACGGAAAAATCAGACTCCTGGCTCAATGCCTTTAGGAATTATTACAAAGAACACACCAGAGCGGCTGACCTTTGACCCTTCCAAAGGTTGCACCGGTCTGAAACTCGGCACCCTGGATCAGCCAGGAGTCCCTGATACACATACGGAGAAATCAGCATCCGGGCTCATTGCCTTTAGGAATTATTGAAGAAAAGACAGTTTCCCACCTTTCTTACGTTTGAATTTTACAGACTGTGTTTTTGGCAGTTTTTTTTGGCCAGGGGGAAAAAATCCCAAAGTCCTGTGTCCAAAAACTGAAAATCAGGTCATGTCAGACTCTATACAGTCTTAGACTCTTTGGCCAGAGTGAAAGTTTTGGAGGGACTACATTTCTACAGGTCGCAGGAGTGTGAATATTTCATATGTCGTTTGGGGTCCCAAGACGAGCAGAACGACGAGGGTACATTAGTATATCTTATGAGATGTTAATTTTATTTGTGAGGTTTATGTTATGGGACAATAAAAAAATGAAAAAAATCCGAAAACAGCCGTATCCCTGCTGAATGCGCACAAAAACAGAGACAAATAGAAAAACACATCCAAACAGTGACATCATTGCAAAATATAACACTGAAGGTATATAACTATATCTTATAAGATTTTAACTTTATTTGTGAGGTTTATGTTATGGGACAGTAGAAAAATGAAAAAAATCCGAAAACAGCTGTATCCCTGCTGAATCCGCACAAAAACAGACACAAATAGAAAAACACATCCAAACAGTGAAATCATTATAAATTCAAACACTGAGGGTACATCAATATACCTTATAAGATGTTAACTTCATATTATAGGACAGTAGAAAAAAGACTAAAATACCCTCGATCAGCCTTAGTCCCTGATACACATACGGAAAAATCAGACTCCTGGCTCAATGCCTTTAGGAATTATTACAAAAAACACACCAGAGCGGCTGACCTTTGACCTTTCCAAAGGTTGCACCGGTCTGAAACTCGGCACCCTGGATCAGCCAGGAGTCCCTGATACACATACGGAGAAATGAGCATCCGGGCTCATTGCCTTTAGGAATTATTGAAGAAAAGACAGTTTCCCACCTTTCTTACGTTTGAATTTTACAGACTGTGTTTTTGGCAGTTTTTTTTGGCCAGGGGGAAAAAATCCCAAAGTCCTGTGTCCAAAAACTGAAAATCAGGTCATGTCAGACTCTATACAGTCTTAGACTCTTTGGCCAGAGTGGAAGTTTTGGAGGGACTACATTTCTACAGGTCGCAGGAGTGTGAATATTTCATATGTCGTTTCGGGTCCCAAGACCAGCGGAACGACGAGGGTACATTAGTATATCTTAAGAGATGTTAACTTTATTTGTGAGGTTTATGTTATGGGACAGTAGAAAATGAAAAAAAATCAGAAAACAGTCGTATTCCAGCTGAATGCGCACAAAAACAGACACAAATAGAAAAACACATCCAAACAGTGAAATCATTGCAAAATCAAACACTGAGGGTACCGAAGAATATCTTATAAGATGTTAACTTTATTTGTGAGGTTTATGTTATGGGACAGTAGAAAAATGAAAAAAATCCGAAAACAGCCGTATCCCTGCTGAATGCGCACAAAAACAGACACAAATAGAAAAACACATCCAAACAGTGAAATCATTATAAATTCAAACACTGAGGGTACATCAATATACCTTATAAGATGTTAACTTCATATTATAGGACAGTAGAAAAAAGATTAAAATACCCTCGATCAGCCTTACTCCCTGATACACATACGGAAAAATCAGACTCCTGGCTTAATGCCTTTAGGAATTATTACAAAAAACACACCTAAACGGCTGACCTTTGACCTTTCCGAAGGTTGCACAGGTCTGAAACTCGGCACCCTGGATCAACCTTAGTCCCTGATACACACACGGAAAAATCAGACTCCTGGCTCAATGCCTTTAGGAATTATTACAAAGAACACACCAGAGCGGCTGACCTTTGACCCTTCCAAAGGTTGCACCAGTCTGAAACTCGGCACCCTGGATCAGCCAGGAGTCCCTGATACACATACGGAGAAATCAGCATCCGGGCTCATTGCCTTTAGGAATTATTGAAGAAAAGACAGTTTCCCACCTTTCTTACGTTTGAATTTTACAGACTGTGTTTTTGGCAGTTTTTTTTGGCCAGGGGGAAAAAATCCCAAAGTCCTGTGTCCAAAAACTGAAAATCAGGTCATGTCAGACTCTATACAGTCTTAGACTCTTTGGCCAGAGTGAAAGTTTTGGAGGGACTACATTTCTACAGGTCGCAGGAGTGTGAATATTTCATATGTCGTTTGGGGTCCCAAGACGAGCAGAACGACGAGGGTACATTAGTATATCTTATAAGATGTTAACTTTATTTGTGAGGTTTATGTTATGGGACAGTAGAAAATGAAAAAAAATCAGAAAACAGTCGTATTCCAGCTGAATGCGCACAAAAACAGACACAAATAGAAAAACACATCCAAACAGTGAAATCATTGCAAAATCAAACACTGAGGGTACCGAAGAATATCTTATAAGATGTTAACTTTATTTGTGAGGTTTATGTTATGGGACAGTAGAAAAATGAAAAAAATCCGAAAACAGCCGTATCCCTGCTGAATGCGCACAAAAACAGACACAAATAGAAAAACACATCCAAACAGTGAAATCATTATAAATTCAAACACTGAGGGTACATCAATATACCTTATAAGATGTTAACCTCATATTATAGGACAGTAGAAAAAAGATTAAAATACCCTCGATCAGCCTTACTCCCTGATACACATACGGAAAAATCAGACTCCTGGCTTAATGCCTTTAGGAATTATTACAAAAAACAAACCTAAACGGCTGACCTTTGACCTTTCCAAAGGTTGCACAGGTCTGAAACTCGGCACCCTGGATCAACCTTAGTCCCTGATACACACACGGAAAAATCAGACTCCTGGCTCAATGCCTTTAGGAATTATTACAAAGAACACACCAGAGCGGCTGACCTTTGACCCTTCCAAAGGTTGCACCAGTCTGAAACTCGGCACCCTGGATCAGCCAGGAGTCCCTGATACACATACGGAGAAATCAGCATCCGGGCTCATTGCCTTTAGGAATTATTGAAGAAAAGACAGTTTCCCACCTGTCTTACGTTTGAATTTTACAGACTGTGTTTTTGGCAGTTTTTTTTGGCCAGGCGGAAAAAAGCCCAAAGTCCTGTGTCCAAAAACTGAAAATCAGGTCATGTCAGACTCTATACAGTCTTAGACTCTTTGGCCAGAGTGGAAGTTTTGGAGGGACTACATTTCTACAGGTCGCAGGAGTGTGAATATTTCATATGTCGTTTGGGGTCCCAAGACGAGCAGAACGACGAGGGTACATTAGTATATCTTATAAGATGTTAACTTTATTTGTGAGGTTTATGTTATGGGACAGTAGAAAATGAAAAAAAATCAGAAAACAGTCGTATTCCAGCTGAATGCGCACAAAAACAGACACAAATAGAAAAACACATCCAAACAGTGAAATCATTGCAAAATCAAACACTGAGGGTACCGAAGAATATCTTATAAGATGTTAACTTTATTTGTGAGGTTTAGGTTATGGGACAGTAGAAAAATGAAAAAAATCCGAAAACAGCCGTATCCCTGCTGAATGCGCACAAAAACAGACACAAATAGAAAAACACATCCAAACAGTGAAATCATTATAAATTCAAACACTGAGGGTACATCAATATACCTTATAAGATGTTAACTTCATATTATAGGACAGTAGAAAAAAGATTAAAATACCCTCGATCAGCCTTACTCCCTGATACACATACGGAAAAGTCAGACTCCTGGCTTAATGCCTTTAGGAATTATTACAAAAAACACACCTAAACGGCTGACCTTTGACCTTTCCGAAGGTTGCACAGGTCTGAAACTCGGCACCCTGGATCAACCTTAGTCCCTGATACACACACGGAAAAATCAGACTCCTGGCTCAATGCCTTTAGGAATTATTACAAAAAACACACCAGAGCGGCTGACCTTTGACCTTTCCAAAGGTTGCACCGGTCTGAAACTCGGCACCCTGGATCAGCCAGGAGTCCCTGATACACATACGGAGAAATTAGCATCCGGGCTCATTGCCTTTAGGAATTATTGAAGAAAAGACAGTTTCCCACCTGTCTTACGTTTGAATTTTACAGACTGTGTTTTTGGCAGTTTTTTTTGGCCAGGGGGAAAAAAGCCCAAAGTCCTGTGTCCAAAAACTGAAAATCAGGTCATGTCAGACTCTATACAGTCTTAGACTCTTTGGCCAGAGTGGAAGTTTTGGAGGGACTACATTTCTACAGGTCGCAGGAGTGTGAATATTTCATATGTCGTTTGGGGTCCCAAGACGAGCGGAACGACGAGGGTACATTAGTATATCTTATAAGATGTTAACTTTATTTGTGAGGTTTATGTTATGGGAGAGTAGAAAATGAAAAAAAATCAGAAAACAGCCGTATCCCTGCTGAATGCGCACAAAAACAGACACAAATAGAAAAACACATCCAAACAGTGAAATCATTATCAATTCAAACACTGAGGGTACATCAATATACCTTATAAGATGTTAACTTCATATTATAGGACAGTAGAAAAAAGATTAAAATACCCTCGATCAGCCTTAGTCCCTGATACACATCAAAATCATACTCCTGGCTTAATGCCTTTAGGAATTATTACAAAAAACACACCTAAACGGCTGACCTTTGACCTCTCCGAAGGTTACACAGGTCTGAAACTCGGCACCCTAGATTAGCCTTAGTCCCTGATACACATACGGAAAAATCTGACTCCTGGCTCAATGCCTTTAGGAATTATTACAAAAAACACACCCGAACGGCTGACCATTGACCTTTCCGAAGGTTGCACAGGTCGAAACTCTGCACCCGGGATAAGCCTAAATCCCTGATACACATACAGAAAAATCAGACTCCTGGCTCAATGCCTTTAGGAATTATTACAAAAAACACACCCGAACGGCTGACCTTCGACCTTTACGAAGGTTGCACAGGTCTGAAACTCGGCACCCTGGATCAGCCAGTAGTCCCTGATACACATACGGAGAAATCAGCATCCAGGCTCATTGCCTTTAGGAATTATTGAAGAAAAGACAGTTTCCCACCTTTCTTACATTTGAATTTTACAGACTGTGTTTTTGGCAGTTTTTTTTGGCCAGGGGGAAAAAAGCCCAAAGTCCTGTGTCCAAAAACTGAAAAATCAGGTCATGTCAGACTCTATACAGTCTTAGACTCTTTGGCCAGAGTGGAAGTTTTGGAGGGACTACATTTCTACAGGTCGCAGGAGTGTGAATATTTCATATGTCGTTTGGGGTCCCAAGACGAGCAGAACGACGAGGGTACATTAGTATATCTTATAAGATGTTAACTTTATTTGTGAGGTTTATGTTATGGGACAGTAGAAAATTTAAAAAAATCAGAAAACAGTCGTATTCCAGGTGAATGCGCACAAAAACAGACACAAATAGAAAAACACATTCAAACAGTGAAATCATTGCAAAATCAAACACTGAAGGTATATAACTATATCTTATGAGATGTTAACTTTATTTGTGAGGTTAATGTTATGGGACAGTAGAAAAATGAAAAAAATCCGAAAACAGCCGTATCCCTGCTGAATGCGCACAAAAACAGACACAAATAGAAAAACACATCCAAACAGTGAAATCATTATAAATTCAAACACTGAGGGTACATCAATATACCTTATAAGATGTTAACTTCATATTATAGGACAGTAGAAAAAAGATTAAAATACCCTCGATCAGCCTTAGTCCCTGATACACATACGGAAAAATCAGACTCCTGGCTCAATGCCTTTAGGAATTATTACAAAAAACACACCGGAGCGGATGACCTTTGACCTTTCCAAAGGTTGCACCGGTCTGAAACTCGGCACCCTGGATCAGCCAGGAGTCCCTGATACACATACGGAGAAATCAGCATCCAGGCTCATTGCCTTTAGGAATTATTGAAGAAAAGAAAGTTTCCCACCTTTCTTACGTTTGAATTTTACAGACTGTGTTTTTGGCAGTTTTTTTTGGCCAGGGGGAAAAAATCCCAAAGTCCTGTGTCCAAAAACTGAAAATCAGGTCATGTCAGACTCTATACAGTCTAAGACTCTTTGGCCAGAGTGGAAGTTTTGGAGGGACTACATTTCTACAGGTCGCAGGAGTGTGAATATTTCATATGTCGTTTGGGGTCCCGGTCCCAAGACGAGCGGAACGACGAGGGTACATTAGTATATCTTATAAGATGTTAACTTTATTTGCGAGGTTTATGTTATAGGACAGTAGAAAATTTAAAAAAATCAGAAAACAGTCGTATTCCAGGTGAATGCGCACAAAAACAGACACAAATAGAAAAACACATTCAAACAGTGAAATCATTGCAAAATCAAACACTGAAGGTATATAACTATATCTTATGAGATGTTAACTTTATTTGTGAGGTTTATGTTATGGGACAGTAGAAAATGAAAAAAAATCAGAAAACAGTCATATTCCAGCTGAATGCGCACAAAAACAGACACAAATAGAAAAACACATCCAAACAGTGAAATCATTGCAAAATCAAACACTGAGGGTACCGAAGAATATCTTATAAGATGTTAACTTTTTTCGTGAGGTTTATGTTATGGGACAGTAGAAAAATGAAAAAAAATCAGAAAACAGTCGTATTCCAGGTGAATGCGCACAAAAACAGACACAAATAGAAAAACACATTCAAACAGTGAAATCATTGCAAAATCAAACACTGAAGGTATATAACTATATCTTATGAGATGTTAACTTTATTTGTGAGGTTTATGTTATGGGACAGTAGAAAATGAAAAAAAATCAGAAAACAGTCATATTCCAGCTGAATGCGCACAAAAACAGACACAAATAGAAAAACACATCCAAACAGTGAAATCATTGCAAAATCAAACACTGAGGGTACCGAAGAATATCTTATAAGATGTTAACTTTATTTGTGAGGTTTATGTTATGGGACAGTAGAAAAATGAAAAAAATCCGAAAACAGCCGTATCCCTGCTGAATGCGCACAAAAACAGACACAAATAGAAAAACACATCCAAACAGTGAAATCATTATAAATTCAAACACTGAGGGTACATCAATATACCTTATAAGATGTTAACTTCATATTATAGGACAGTAGAAAAAAGATTAAAATACCCTCGATCAGCCTTAGTCCCTGATACACATACGGAAAAATCAGACACCTGGCTTAATGCCTTTAGGAATTATTACAAAAAACACACCTAAACGGCTGACCGTTGACCTTTCCGAAGGTTACACAGGTCTGAAACTCGGCACCCTAGATTAGCCTTAGTCCCTGATACACATACGGAAAAATCAGACTCCTGGCTCAATGCCTTTAGGAATTATTACAAAAAACACACCCGAACGGCTGACCATTGACCTTTCCGAAGGTTGCACAGGTCTGAAACTCGGCACCCTGGATCAGCCTTAGTCCCTGATACACACATGGGAAAATCAGACTCCTGGCTCAATGCCTTTATGAATTATTACAAAAAACACACCAGAGCGGCTGACCTTTGACCTTTCCAAAGGTTGCACAGGTCTGAAACTCGGCACCCTAGATCAGCCTTAGTCCCTGATACACATAAGGAAAACTCAGACTCCTGGCTTAATGCCTTTAGGAATTATTACAAAAAACACACCTAAACGGCTGACCTTTGACCTTTCCGAAGGTTACACAGGTCTGAAACTCGGGACCCTAGATTAACCTTAGTCCCTGATACACATACGGAAAAATCAGACTCCTGGCTCAATGCTTTTAGGAATTATTACAAAAAACACACCCGAACGGCTGACCATTGACCTTTCCGAAGGTTGCACAGGTCGAAACTCTGCACCCGGGATAAGCCTAAATCCCTGATACACATACGGAAAAATCAGACTCCTGGCTCAATGCCTTTAGGAATTATTACAAAAAACACACCCGAACGGCTGACCTTTGACCTTTACGAAGGTTGCACAGGTCTGAAACTCGGCACCCTGGATCAGCCAGGAGTCCCTGATACTCATACGGAGAAATCAGCATCCGGGCTCATTGCCTTTAGGAATTATTGAAGAAAAGACCGTTTCCCACCTGTCTTACGTTTGAATTTTACAGACTGTGTTTTGGCAGTTTTTTTTGGCCAGGGGGAAAAAAGCCCAAAGTCCTGTGTCCAAAAACCGAAAAATCAGGTCATGTCAGACTCTATACAGTCTTAGACTCTTTGGCCAGAGTGGAAGTTTTGGAGGGACTACATTTCTACAGGTGGCAGCAGTGTGAATATTTCATATGTCGTTTGGGGTCCCAAGACGAGCGGAACGACGAGGGTACATTAGTATATCTTATAAGATGTTAACTTTATTTGTGAGGTTTATGTTATGGGACAGTAGAAAATTTAAAAAAATCAGAAAACAGTCGTATTCCAGCTGAATGCGCACAAAAACAGACACGAATAGAAAAACACATTCAAACAGTGAAATCATTGCAAAATCAAACACTGAAGGTATATAACTATATCTTATAAGATTTTAACTTTATTTGTGAGGTTTATGTTATGGGACAGTAGAAAAATGAAAAAAATCCGAAAACAGCCGTATGCCTGCTGAATCCGCACAAAAACAGACACAAATAGAAAAACACATCCAAACAGTGAAATCATTATAAATTCAAACACTGAGGGTACATCAATATACCTTATAAGATGTTAACTTCATATTATAGGACAGTAGAAAAAAGATTAAAATACCCTCGATCAGCCTTAGTCCCTGATACACATACGGAAAAATCAGACTCCTGGCTCAATGCCTTTAGGAATTATTACAAAAAACACACCAGAGCGGCTGACCTTTGACCTTTCCAAAGGTTGCACCGGTCTGAAACTCGGCACCCTGGATCAGCCAGGAGTCCCTGATACACATACGGAGAAATCAGCATCCGGGCTCATTGCCTTTAGGAATTATTGAAGAAAAGACAGTTTCCCACCTTTCTTACGTTTGAATTTTACAGACTGTGTTTTTGGCAGTTTTTTTTGGCCAGGGGGAAAAAATCCCAAAGTCCTGTGTCCAAAAACTGAAAATCAGGTCATGTCAGACTCTATACAGTCTTAGACTCTTTGGCCAGAGTGAAAGTTTTGGAGGGACTACATTTCCACAGGTCGCAGGAGTGTGAATATTTCATATGTCGTTTGGGGTCCCAAGACGAGCAGAACGACGAGGGTACATTAGTATATCTTATGAGATGTTAATTTTATTTGTGAGGTTTATGTTATGGGACAATAAAAAAATGAAAAAAATCCGAAAACAGCCGTATCCCTGCTGAATGCGCACAAAAACAGAGACAAATAGAAAAACACATCCAAACAGTGACATCATTGCAAAATATAACACTGAAGGTATATAACTATATCTTATAAGATTTTAACTTTATTTGTGAGGTTTATGTTATGGGACAGTAGAAAAATGAAAAAAAATCAGAAAACAGTCGTATTCCAGCTGAATGCGCACAAAAACAGACACAAATAGAAAAACACATCCAAACAGTGAAATCATTGCAAAATCAAACACTGAGGGTACCGAAGAATATCTTATAAGATGTTAACTTTATTTGTGAGGTTTAGGTTATGGGACAGTAGAAAAATGAAAAAAATCCGAAAACAGCCGTATCCCTGCTGAATGCGCACAAAAACAGACACAAATAGAAAAACACATCCAAACAGTGAAATCATTATAAATTCAAACACTGAGGGTACATCAATATACCTTATAAGATGTTAACTTCATATTATAGGACAGTAGAAAAAAGATTAAAATACCCTCGATCAGCCTTACTCCCTGATACACATACGGAAATATCAGACTCCTGGCTTAATGCCTTTAGGAATTATTACAAAAAACACACCTAAACGGCTGACCTTTGACCTTTCCGAAGGTTGCACAGGTCTGAAACTCGGCACCCTGGATCAACCTTAGTCCCTGATACACACACGGAAAAATCAGACTCCTGGCTCAATGCCTTTAGGAATTATTACAAAAAACACACCAGAGCGGCTGACCTTTGACCCTTCCAAAGGTTGCACCATTCTGAAACTCGGCACCCTGGATCAGCCAGGAGTCCCTGATACACATACGGAGAAATCAGCATCCGGGCTCATTGCCTTTAGGAATTATTGAAGAAAAGACAGTTTCCCACCTGTCTTACGTTTGAATTTTACAGACTGTGTTTTTGGCAGTTTTTTTTGGCCAGGGGGAAAAAAGCCCAAAGTCCTGTGTCCAAAAACTGAAAATCAGGTCATGTCAGACTCTGTACAGTCTTAGACTCTTTGACCAGAGTGGAAGTTTGGAGGGACTACATTTCTACAGGTCGCAGGAGTGTGAATATTTCATATGTCGTTTGGGGTCCCAAGACGAGCGGAACGACGAGGGTACATTAGTATATCTTATAAGATGTTAACTTTATTTGTGAGGTTTATGTTATGGGACAGTAGAAAATGAAAAAAAATCAGAAAACAGTCGTATTCCAGGTGAATGCGCACAAAAACAGACAAAAATAGAAAAACACATTCAAACAGTGAAATCATTGCAAAATCAAACACTGAAGGTATATAACTATATCTCAAGAGATGTTAACTTTATTTGTGAGGTTTATGTTATGGGACAGTAGAAAAATGAAAAAAAATCAGAAAACAGCAGTATCCCTGCTGAATGCGCACAAAAACAGACACAAATAGAAAAACACATCCAAACAGTGAAATCATTGCAAAATCAAACACTGAAGGTATATAACTATATCTTATGAGATGTTAACTTTATTTGTGAGGTTTATGTTATGGGACAATAAAAAAATGAAAAAAATCAGAAAACAGCCGTATCCCTGCTGAATGCGAACAAAAACAGACACAAATAGAAAAACACATCCAAACAGTGAAATCATTATAAATTCAAACACTGAGGGTAAATCAATATACCTTATAAGATGTTAACTTCATATTATAGGACAGTAGAAAAAAGATTAAAATACCCTCGATCAGCCTTATTTCCTGATACACATACGGAAGACTCAGACTCCTGGCTTAATGCCTTTAGGAATTATTACAAAAAACACACCTAAACGGCTGACCTTTGACCTTTCCGAAGGTTACACAGGTCTGAAACTCAGCACCCTAGATTAGCCTTAGTCCCTGATACACATACGGAAAAATCAGACTCCTGGCTCAATGCCTTTAGGAATTATTACAAAAACACACCAGAGCGGCTGACCTTTGACCTTTCCAAAGGTTGCACCGGTCTGAAACTCGGCACCCTGGATCAGCCAGGAGTCCCTGATACACATACGGAGAAATCAGCATCCGGGCTCATTGCCTTTAGGAATTATTGAAGAAAAGACAGTTTCCCACCTTTCTTACGTTTGAATTTTACAGACTGTGTTTTTGGCAGTTTTTTTTGGCCAGGGGGAAAAAAGCCCAAAGTCCTGTGTCCAAAAACTGAAAAATCAGGTCATGTCAGACTCTATACAGTCTTAGACTCTTTGGCCAGAGTGGAAGTTTTGGAGGGACTACATTTCTACAGGTCGCAGGAGTGTGAATATTTCATATGTCGTTTGGGGTCCCAAGACGAGAGGAACGACGAGGGTACATCAGTATATCTTATAAGATGTTACCTTTATTTGTGAGGTTTATGTTATGGGACAGTAGAAAATTTAAAAAAATCAGAAAACAGTCGTATTCCAGCTGAATGCGCACAAAAACAGACACAAATAGAAAAACACATCCAAACAGTGAAATCATTGCAAAATCAAACACTGAGGGTACCGAAGAATATCTTATAAGATGTTAACTTTATTTGTGAGGTTTATGTTATGGGACAGTAGAAAAATGAAAAAAATCCGAAAACAGCCGTATCCCTGCTGAATGCGCACAAAAACAGACACAAATAGAAAAACACATCCAAACAGTGAAATCATTATAAATTCAAACACTGAGGGTACATCAATATACCTTATAAGATGTTAACCTCATATTATAGGATAGTAGAAAAAAGATTAAAATACCCTCGATCAGCCTTACTCCCTGATACACATACGGAAAAATCAGACTCCTGGCTTAATGCCTTTAGGAATTATTACAAAAAACAAACCTAAACGGCTGACCTTTGACCTTTCCGAAGGTTGCACAGGTCTGAAACTCGGCACCCTGGATCAACCTTAGTCCCTGATACACACATGGAAAAATCAGACTCCTGGCTCAATGCCTTTAGGAATTATTACAAAAAACACACCAGAGCGGCTGACCTTTGACCCTTCCAAAGGTTGCACCAGTCTGAAACTCGGCACCCTGGATCAGCCAGGAGTCCCTGATACACATACGGAGAAATCAGCATCCGGGCTCATTGCCTTTAGGAATTATTGAAGAAAAGACAGTTTCCCACCTGTCTTACGTTTGAATTTTACAGACTGTGTTTTTGGCAGTTTTTTTTGGCCAGGCGGAAAAAAGCCCAAAGTCCTGTGTCCAAAAACTGAAAATCAGGTCATGTCAGACTCTATACAGTCTTAGACTCTTTGGCCAGAGTGGAAGTTTTGGAGGGACTACATTTCTACAGGTCGCAGGAGTGTGAATATTTCATATGTCGTTTGGGGTCCCAAGACGAGCGGAACGACGAGGGTACATTAGTATATCTTATAAGATGTTAACTTTATTTGTGAGGTTTATGTTATGGGACAGTAGAAAATGAAAAAAAATTAGAAAACAGTCGTATTCCAGCTGAATGCGCACAAAAACAGACACAAATAGAAAAACACATCCAAACAGTGAAATCATTGCAAAATCAAACACTGAGGGTACCGAAGAATATCTTATAAGATGTTAACTTTATTTGTGAGGTTTAGGTTATGGGACAGTAGAAAAATGAAAAAAATCCGAAAACAGCCGTATCCCTGCTGAATGCGCACAAAAACAGACACAAATAGAAAAACACATCCAAACAGTGAAATCATTATAAATTCAAACACTGAGGGTACATCAATATACCTTATAAGATGTTAACTTCATATTATAGGACAGTAGAAAAAAGATTAAAATACCCTCGATCAGCCTTACTCCCTGATACACATACGGAAAAATCAGACTCCTGGCTTAATGCCTTTAGGAATTATTACAAAAAACACACCTAAACGGCTGACCTTTGACCTTTCCGAAAGTTGCACAGGTCTGAAACTCGGCACCCTGGATCAACCTTAGTCCCTGATACACACACGGAAAAATCAGACTCCTGGCTCAATGCCTTTAGGAATTATTACAAAAAACACACCAGAGCGGCTGACCTTTGACCTTTCCAAAGGTTGCACCGGTCTGAAACTCGGCACCCTGGATCAGCCAGGAGTCCCTGATACACATACGGAGAAATCAGCATCCGGGCTCATTGCCTTTAGGAATTATTGAAGAAAAGACAGTTTCCCACCTGTCTTACGTTTGAATTTTACAGACTGTGTTTTTGGCAGTTTTTTTTGGCCAGGGGGAAAAAAGCCCAAAGTCCTGTGTCCAAAAACTGAAAATCAGGTCATGTCAGACTCTATACAGTCTTAGACTCTTTGGCCAGAGTGGAAGTTTTGGAGGGACTACATTTCTACAGGTCGCAGGAGTGTGAATATTTCATATGTCGTTTGGGGTCCCAAGACGAGCGGAACGACGAGGGTACATTAGTATATCTTATAAGATGTTAACTTTATTTGTGAGGTTTATGTTATGGGACAGTAGAAAATGAAAAAAAATCAGAAAACAGTCGTATTCCAGCTGAATGCGCACAAAAAACAGACACAAATAGAAAAACACATCCAAACAGTGAAATCATTGCAAAATCAAACACTGAGGGTACCGAAGAATATCTTATAAGATGTTAACTTTATTTGTGAGGTTTATGTTATGGGACAGTAGAAAAATGAAAAAAATCCGAAAACAGCCGTATCCCTGCTGAATGCGCACAAAAACAGACACAAATAGAAAAACACATCCAAACAGTGAAATCATTATAAATTCAAACACTGAGGGTACATCAATATACCTTATAAGATGTTAACTTCATATTATAGGACAGTAGAAAAAAGATTAAAATACCCTCGATCAGCCTTAGTCCCTGATACACATACGGAAAAATCAGACTCCTGGCTTAATGCCTTTAGGAATTATTACAAAAAACACACCTAAACGGCTGACCGTTGACCTTTCCGAAGGTTACACAGGTCTGAAACTCGGCACCCTAGATTAGCCTTAGTCCCTGATACACATACGGAAAAATCAGACTCCTGGCTCAATGCCTTTAGGAATTATTACAAAAAAACACCAGAGCGGCTGACCTTTGACCTTTCCAAAGGTTGCACAGGTCTGAAACTCGGCACCCTAGATCAGCCTTAGTCCCTGATACACATAAGGAAAACTCAGACTCCTGGCTTAATGCCTTTAGGAATTATTACAAAAAACAAACCTAAACGGCTGACCTTTGACCTTTCCGAAGGTTACACAGGTCTGAAACTCGGGACCCTAGATCAGCCTTAGTCCCTGATACACATACGGAAAAATCAGACTCCTGGCTTAATGCCTTTAGGAATTATTACAAAAAACACACCCGAACGGCTGACCTTTGACCTTTACGAAGGTTGCACAGGTCTGAAACTCGGCACCCTGGATCAGCCAGGAGTCCCTGATACACATACGGAGAAATCAGCATCCGGGCTCATTGCCTTTAGGAATTATTGAAGAAAAGACAGTTTCCCACCTTTCTTACGTTTGAATTTACAGACTGTGTTTTTGGCAGTTTTTTTTGGCCAGGGGGAAAAAAGCCCAAAGTCCTGTGTCCAAAAACTGAAAATCAGGTCATGTCAGACTCTATACAGTCTTAGACTCTTTGGCCAGAGTGGAAGTTTTGGAGGGACTACATTTCTACAGGTCTCAGGTGTGTGAATATTTCATATGTCGTTTGGGGTCCCAAGACGAGCGGAACGACGAGGGTACATTAGTATATCTTATAAGATGTTAACTTTATTTGTGAGGTTTATGTTATGGGACAGTAGAAAATTTAAAAAAATCAGAAAACAGTCGTATTCCAGCTGAATGCGCACAAAAACAGACACAAATAGAAAAACACATCCAAACAGTGAAATCATTGCAAAATCAAACACTGAGGGTACCGAAGAATATCTTATAAGATGTTAACTTTATTTGTGAGGTTTATGTTATGGGACAGTAGAAAAATGAAAAAAAATCAGAAAACAGTCGTATTCCAGGTGAATGCGCACAAAAACAGACAAAAATAGAAAAACACATTCAAACAGTTGAAATAAACTGCCCCTTTGTTTCACCATACATGCATGGCAGAAATGTTCGCTTCCAAGATTTTTTGTAATAAAAACATTACAGATTAATCCTCTGCATTCTTTGTGCTTTTGGATTTTCTTTTGAGGATCTCTTTGGCTGTGTTGATGCAAATTGCTTCAAATTTGGTGTAAGTTATTTTTTTATGTAATATAAATCTACCACTGTCAGGGAATATCAACATTTTTCATTATCATATAACACAGCCAATTCAATCAATATCTGAAGCTAAAATTATGTTAGTGTATTTTAGGGATATCATAATGAATGTTTGTGTGTGTGTGTGTGCTGATTGAGTAATATGAACTTTTAAAACAGCAATGAAAGGCTGGTTCATTCATCTTTTACATGTCATTTAGCAGACGTTTCATCAAAGCGACTTACACCTTCATATTTATGAACATCAGCTTGTGTTCCTTTCTGTCTGTAGATGAGTGGGAGCCACTGATATCACAGCACCTCCACACAAAGTGTTTGGCACCGTCAGTTTGACTGGAAACACTGCTCTTATTGAACCCCATCAGCTTTTTGAAATGTTGGCTCCTGATTGGAGTTTCTCGCAGACTGACAGCAGCCGTTTCCTTTTTGTTTTTAAATAAATGTCCTAAAATGGTGACAAATTCCCTTAATCATTTTTAAGAACACTAAATCACAGTGGAAAGATTAGAAATGCTGCCTGTGGTACCTGTAAACGTGGTAACATGGTGAACTGTGCCCTGGCAACAATCTAATATTTATGCACTTTGAAGCCTTCGCCATGTGAAACTGCTGCACAGCTCTGATCTCAGCTGCTGCCGAGGTCAACACCTCGCTTGTTTACTGAAACTTTAAAAAAAGAAAAAGTGCCACCAAATCATAAAGCGACTGCACTTTCTTCAAGTCCACATTGATTCATTTTCTCCACACATTGGACTTAAATGAGCCTGGAAGGGTCTGCTGTGCGAGGACCATTATCCATTTGGAGCTAATGAAACTCATTTTTACCAGAGACAGATAGACTGAGTCTCCACCTTTTTTTCCACACATAAAAAAACATGCACTGTAGTTGACTTGAATGTTCAGACATATCTACCTTCATTTCAACCAGCTAGTCAGTGAGTGAACATTTGTTTGTCAAAGGATTTTCTTGTGGCGTTTTTTTTTTTCGATGACACATTGTTAAGTTATTGTTGTATGTGTTCTAATCCATATGTATGTGCATATCATTTCTAATGTATAGATTATCATGCTTATCTTTTATGATCTGTTTTATGTTCTTTCTTTTACATGCACTTCAAGAAGTCTTACTTTCCTTTACGTTGTCAGTGCCCTTTTTATGTGAAGGCTTCTTTTCTATAAACGTGAGAGCGTCATTGTCAGAAGGCACTGATGATATGAGAATAGAATAAACAAAACCTGTCAGTGTGACGGATTGAATTGTCTCTGTATTACCAGCTGTTATTTTATTTAATAATTTGTTCAAAATGCCATTTTAATATCAGTATTTTTGTATTTTCTTATGCTTTGTTGTAATTACCTGAGGGCAACAGTAGGGGAAGCGTAGCACTGTTGAGCTACTTTACGCTGCACTCCTTTCTCTCAGTCATTAACATCCGTGATCTGAGGAAAGTGTGTGTCTGTGTATTCTTCACTCATTATTCCCCTTTTCAGGGCTTTTACATCAACATTCAAGGTGGTATTGTTTGAATTATGGCAGATGAAGTAAGAAACGCGACACACATTCACGGTGCATTAAGAAGTCACAGTGACCTGTCCAGGGTGCACCCCGTCTGACATCCTACGGTTCGTGTTCACACTGAATGAGACACATTGTAATACAAGACCAGAACTGGATGATTGGATATTTCAGAGAGCAGCAATCTGAGAAACTTAAGTGATGGAAAAATAAATAACCACTCTTGCTCTCTTTTTTTGAAAAATGCGGGCTTCTGGAAATCACTTCACACATGCAACAGACGTGACTTACACAGAAATTACAGCTCCTTCAGGTAAATGTTTTGGTACTTTGTTATCCCTGAATGAATGGATATGATGTTTCACTGATCAATGCATCTGTATGATAAATATTACAGCACCTTGTGATTTTTTTTTTTGGATTTCAAATGATATCGTAAAACAACAATATTTCTTATTCTTATCACCATCAGACAACACTTCATCTGTAGCTGAGATGGAAACAGGGTCGTCAGATCAAGAGGCACAGACATGTCAGGAGGATGCTGCTCCAATGGACAACACAGGTGGACAGCAGGGTGCCACACTGAAAATCCCTGCATTCACCAGGGGCCACAGCCAACTGGATGCAAAAGATGTGGAACAGAACAGCAAACTAGCTCACGTCAGGATCCACGTGGAACGAGTTATTGGTTGTATGCACACCAAGTTTAACATTAAAGGGACCATGCGCCTGGGTGTTGTGGTCAAATACGAAGGCGAGGAAAAGACTTTACTTGATAAGATTGTTGTTATATGCTCTGACCAATATGTGCCCAAGTGTTGTTCTGAAGCTACCTAACACCCAAGACACCTAACACCTAACAAAAAGAGCTAAGTTACAGTCAAAAAGTGTCAACCATATTAACAGTTTAAGGACCAATTGTGGTTCAGGTCAAATGGGATTCAGAGTCAGATTCAGATTTGCCATTGTCGTAGTCGTCAATCCAGTCAGAAGGAGAATATAAATCAGGGAGCTCCTAATTGGGAAGGGTGGAATAATTCATCATTTGGACAGACTTATCAATTGCACTTTTCAGAGTCATCATAATCACTTTTTAACATGTGGAAATGAGCATTTCGTGGGTTGTATTCCACAGTACAAATGACTGGGTGAGGTATAATCTGTCAAATATTAGCCTCATGAATGAACTTTTCAGGCAAAATAATGACATAACAGGACAAGAACACAACGAGACACTGCGACTTGGGCTAGCTACGGTAAGTAAAGACATTAAAGACCTTAAAGAGCTATGACACAAACTAACCACACTAAAAGACGAACTGAAAAAGGAAATTAAAGAAGAAATGATCAATCTACAACAAGAGATTGAGCATAAACTAACAGATAATATAAATGAACTACAGACACAGAAGGGAAATCTTGCTGAAGCCCAAGCCCACGACAGATGCAAGAAAAGATCGAAGGGAGGTCGAGGAGGAACAACATACTAATACGTCATACTACATGTGATGTCCACAGACTGTCGGCAACTGATTGGCAGGGTGTCCGCACTGGAAGAGTCGAGTGGCATATTTCAGTTCATTGACTGTGTTACAGGGAGTCTGCACTCCAGTCATGCAGAAAGATTCTGTGAACAAATCTTTTTTAACCCTCTGCATTCTTCGTGCATTTGGATTTTTTTGTGGATATCTTTGGCTGTGTTGATGTAAATTGCTTGAAATTTGGTGTAGGTGAAGTTAATTTTTATGTAATATAAAGCTACCACTGTCAGGGAATATCAACATTTTTCATTTTCATATAACATACAGCAGGCCATTTTAATCAATATCTGAAGCTAAAATTATTTGGGTGTATTTTAGGGCTATCATAGTATGGTGTGAATGTGGGTTTAGGAATGAATGTGTGTGTGTGTGTGTGTGTGTGTGTGTGTGTGTGTGTATGTGTGTGTGTGTGTGTGTGTATGTGTATGTGTAACTCCAGGCACTCACATCAAGTTCAACTCGACATGATACACAGGCACCTACACCTACAAAGAGGCTCATACACACATTCACTCCTTTGAGTAAAAAAAACAAACAGGCATCTTGAGGGACTTCAAAGACTTGCCCTCTACGTGAACCCAAACAAAAGTCTGGTTTTGTTTACACAGGTGCAGTTACAGGTAAACAAAATGTTTCACTTTGTTTGGGGCTCAATTCATCCTGACTGTCAAAGACACAGCCTCAGACGCTGAAGCCCTCGACCTCATCAACCATCAGTCACAATGTACTGAAAAAGAAAAAGGTTAAATAATTTATCAAAACTAACCCTAACCCTATCATATTATAGTGATTACATGTAAAATAATTAAATCAAATCAAACATAAGCTAAATGTTTTGTATGACCTGTGTGATCATCCGTTTTTGATGAAGTTTAAAATCCATAATTTGTATTAGTAGTGTATGATTTCACTTTCACTGAACTCAGTACCACTTATACTTCATATACTAGTAGTATGGAGTACTTTTACTGTATACGTTTTGGAGGAATATAGGGTCAAAGTTCACTTTTTGAAACAAACAATAGGGTAATCATTTTTGATGAAGTATAAAATCCTTATTTTTTTTTTATCACTAGTTTATGATTTTACTTTCCCTGGATTCAGTACCTCTTGTACTTCATATGCTGTGAATATGAAGTACTTTTAATGTATACTTTTGGAGTAACCTGGGCTCCCTTCACACCAAGCAGTCTTATTTCTGGTTTTCAAAATAAAGTCCTATCGGATGCGATTACAACATACTGAAAAATAAATGTTCAAATTATATGTCAATTTAATTTATTATATAACAATTATATCACATTATAGTGATTACATGTAAAATAATTGTTGAATATTTTCTAGTTTCTGTCATTTTTCAGCTTCTTAAATGTGAATATTTTTGACTTTCGGTTGCAATTATAGGTAAACACAATACTTTGTTTAGGGGCTCAATTCATCCTGACGGTCAAGACACAGCCTGAGATGCTGTGAAGCCCTCGACCTCATCAACCATCAGTCACAATGTACTGATTATATATTAATTATACATCAAAACAAACCCCAAGCCTATCACATTATAGTGATTACATGTAAAATAATTACATCAAATCAAGCATAAGGTAGATGTATTGTATGACCTGTGTAATCATCTGTTTTAAGTATAAAATTAATTCATATATTAGTAGTATGGAGTACTTTTACTGTATACTTATTGAGTAATCCTGGGTCAAATTTCCCTTCTTTTTTTTTTTACACTTGCACAATGATAACAATGTTCTTCTTGGTGCCAGTGATTTTATTGTGCAAGAAACACTGTGAATCTGTGAATATAGTAGAGAAGACGTTCATGAATAACCATCCATAATCTGTGTGGCGCTGTCTTTACTGTGAACTTCAAGTGGCAGTCACTCATTCATCATCCTCACGCTGACACCTTTTACAAATGACACAAGGCCTTTGAAATGATATAAGCAAGAAAAATAATGGGGGGCGTACCTCATGAGTAGTAGTAGTATGAAATACTTTTACTGTATATGTTTTGGAGGAATATAGGGCCACACTTCACTTTTTGCAACAAATAACAAGGTAATCATTTTTTGGCAACTGTAATTTCACAGTATTGTTTTGTCAGCTGCCTAAATTATGTAAAATCCGATTAATGCTATGCTATTTATTTAAATCAAGTCTCTAACACAACAAAGTGTGTAATAAATGAGGGTTAGGGTTAGGGTTATTACATGAAAGCCAGTGCATCTGAATACTTGATTTGATTACACTGAAATTATTTTCTTCACACATTTTGAATTTGAAAATGATCAGTGGGACCTGAGGAAGTGGACCTGAGGTGTTGCCAAGGGGGAAGTAATCCTCACAGCAGGCTCCGTGCTAAGTGAAATTCATTTTTGTGTTGGGGATACAACTGCTCAAATGGATCAAATACCTGAAACTGTGTGAGAATTCCAAGCATCAATAAACCGTTGGATTCCGATGCTCCACCAGGTGAACCAAGGCGGCCTTCAGTGGAAGTGTGGTTCACTTCCTGTGGTTCTGTAAAAATGCAGAGCAGAAGGGAATTAAAAAAAAGTTTTATGTTGCTTTTAGGTTTCAAGTCCAGTCAATGGAACACATTTTAGGAAATATTAATGTTATTCCAAGATTATCTTTTACTTTTCATGCCATATAACTCAGAAAAGATTTGTGGGAAAAAGAAAGGCAAATAATTTCATGACCACTGTCTGATATAATCTAGTAACATGTATCGATATAGACACACAGGAGCTATATACACAACCACCCAGACACTCCACTGTCCAAGTACTGAAAAATACATACCCACACACACATCACATATGGTGTTGAGAGAAATAATGTTTAGAAACACTTTTAAATACCCTTGTTAATGCTGTCTCTGTGTATCCTGACAGTTTTTCTTGCACATACGGTGAGAGATAAAATTCTCCTCCATGGTCCACCCTCACTTGGTCCACAAAGGCCATAGGTCACGACAACATTCCTGCTTAAGCAATGAAAAGGGAAATAAAAAATAAAAAGACATTAACCGGCTCATTCTGTCATAAGGCCGTGTTTCAAATTCCACATCCTATCACAAGTTAATAAGACATATTTCACATATATACGGGGTAGAGTGGCTGAGTGGTTAAGACCGGTACCCTGTGTGCGAAAGACAGCATGGTCGTAATGGTCGCAAGTTCGACTCCGCCCCTGGCTGATTGTACTCAATTCCATTGTTAGTCGCTTTGGATAAAAGTGTCTGCTAAATGACATGTTATGGAATATTTTAATGGGTTCATCAACTGGCCGTCGCTTATTACAGTGCTGCTTCACAGTATGTATCCTTTCATTTATAAGACCACCTAAATACATAAAATACAAATACAATACAAACAATAGAAGAGAAGGGATGGAAACAACCATAGTTAGTGGAGAAGCGTTTTTTTTACATTGTGGACATGCAGCTCTACTGAAGAGGAACTAAGACCATAAACCCTTTAGAACAATGTTTGGAGGGCATCAGACTAATGTTTTACAAGGAGCACAGTAACCCCTAACTGAACATTTTAGGAGAGCAAGCAAAACATTTAGGGGCGCACACCTTAAATTGACTTGCAAAGCAAATATTCATATTTCCTCTCATTTTCACTGTATTACTGATCAATACTTTTATAATAATTGCAGAAATTGCAATGTGCTGTTTAGAATTCTAAGTGAATTATATTGTGCACTTGTTTGTTGAAGAATAAGATCACATAAGAGACATTAAGTGTACAGAAAATGCAATCACTGTCATTACAGCACAATTATTAACTAGTGCTTGAAGTGGCCCGGTACTTTCCAGTACACAGAACCGGCACTTTTATTTCCGTACTGGGACTTTTCACAAAATGCTGGTAATCTCTTGAGATTATCAGTCCAATTCATGATTATGGTCCAGAGCAATAATGTCTCAGGGTACACTATGTGACGTTCACCTGTTCTCGCAAAATTCCTTGAGTTTAGAGTTTTTATTTTCTATCTAATCTCTATCTGGAAGATGACCGCTGTGGCGACCATCATCATGCTTCAAAAGCATGAGTTAGCTCATCCACACACTCATACTTTCTGATATAATAAAAATAAACATGGAGCTGGCAAATTGAGGCTTGAAAATATCAGAGGACCGTGCACAGAAGGGATTAAGCTGTCCAGTATCCTGAACTATTTTGCTCAAAACAAGATCAATTGATAAAGTTAGGTTACCATGGAGATTTATTCTCTGAAGCTCTGCCAGACCAGGGTAAGAGCCAGTAGAGATTAAAACTACTGATGCTTCCATTTGGTTAGCTGTCACTCTTATTGGTAAATAATTGAATTAACCCCCATGAAAATATTATGCTGTATGTCAATCAATTTTACAATCATTCATGCCTACGGTGGTCATTATTAGAGGTTTGATAATATTCTACATATATTATTGCATTATTTTGTCAACATGAGGAGTTAAAGGCTCCAGAAGAAAAAAAAAACACTGAATGCTGACATTGTGAAAGGTCAACTGTTAAGAAACCGGTAAAGATCCGAAAACAGCCTTATCTCAGAGTATTGCGCACACGAACAGACACCGATAGAAAAACACATCCAAATTGTAAAATCATTGCAAAATCAAACAATGGGGGTACAGAAGTATATCTTTTAAGATGTTAACTTTATTTGTGAGGTTTATGTTATGGGACAGTAGAAAAATGAAAAAAATCAGAAAACAGCCGTATCCCAGCTGAATGCGCACAAAAACAGACACAACTGGAGAAACACATCCAAACAGTGAAATCATTGCAAAATTGAACACTGAGGGTACAGAAGTATATCTTATAAGATTTTAACTGTATTTGTGAGGTTAATGTTATGGGACAGTAGAAAAATGAAAAAAATCAGGAAACAGCTGTATCCTTGCTGAATGCGCACAAAAACAGAAACAAATAGAAAAACACATCCAAACAGTAAAATCATTGCAAAATCAAACACTGAGGGTATATAACTATATCTTATAAGATTGTAACTTTATTTGTGAGGTTTATGTTATGGTACAGTAGAAAACCTTTCCAAAGGTTACACAGGTCTGAAACTTGGCACCCTAGATCAACCTTAGTTCCTGATACACATAAGAAAAAATCAGACTCCTGGCTCAATGCCTTTAGGAATTATTGAAGAAAAGATAGTTTCCCAAGCTATTTTACAGACTGGGAGTCTTTTTTGGCCGGGGGAAAAAAGCCCCAAGTCCTGTTTGTCCTGTGTCCAAAAACTGAAAATCAGGTCGTGTTATAGACTCTAATCTCAGCTGAATGCGCACACAAACAGACACCAATAGATAAACACATCCAAACAGTGAAATCATTGCAAAATCAAACACTGAGGGTACGAACTAAATATTTTAAGATGTTTAACTTCATTTGTGAGGTTTATGTTATGGGACAGCAGAAAAATTTAAAAAATCCGGAAACAGCCTTATCTCAGCTGAATGCGCACACAAACAGACACCAATAGATAAACACATCCAAACAGTGAAATCATTGCAAAATCAAACACTGAGGGTACGAACTAAATATTTTAAGATGTTTAACTTCATTTGTGAGGTTTATGTTATGGGACAGCAGAAAAATTTAAAAAATCCGGAAACAGCCTTATCTCAGCTGAATGCGCACACAAACAGACACCAATAGAAAAACACATCCAAACAGTGAAATCATTGCAAAATCAAACACTGAGGGTACAGAACTAAATATTTAAGGGTTGTTAACTTCATTTGTGAGGTTTATGTTATGGGACAGCAGAAAAATGAAAAAAATCCGGAAACAGCCTTATCTCAGCTGAATGCGCACACAAACAGACACTTATAGAAAAACACATCCCAACAGTGAAATCATTGCAAAATCAAACACTAAGGGTACATATGTATATATTCTAAGATGTTAACTTCATTTGTGAGGTTTATGTTATGGGACAGCAGAAAAATTAAAAAAATCCGGAAACAGCCTTATCTCAGCTGAATGCGCAAACAAACAGAAACCAATAGAAAAACACATCCAAACAGTGAAATCATTGCAAAATCAAACACTGAGGGTACAGAACTAAATCTTTTAAGATGTTAACTTCATTTGTGAGGTTTATGTTATGGGACAGCAGAAAAATTAAAAAAATCCGAAAACAGCCTTATCTCAGCTGAATACGCACACAAACAGACACCAATAGAAAAACACATCCAAACAGTGAAATCATTGCAAAATCAAACACTGAGGGTACAGAACTAAATATTTTAGGTTGTTAACTTCATTTGTGAGGTTTATGTTATGGGACAGCAGAAAAATGAAAAAAATCCGGAAACAGCCTTATCTCAGCTGAATGCGCACACAAACAGACACTTATAGAAAAACACATCCCAACGGTGAAATCATTGCAAAATCAAACACTGAGGGTACGAACTAAATATTTTAAGATGTTTAACTTCATTTGTGAGGTTTATGTTATGGGACAGCAGAAAAATTTAAAAAATCCGGAAACAGCCTTATCTCAGCTGAATGCGCACACAAACAGACACTTATAGAAAAACACATCCCAACAGTGAAATCATTGCAAAATCAAACACTAAGGGTACATATGTATATATTCTAAGATGTTAACTTCATTTGTGAGGTTTATGTTATGGGACAGCAGAAAAATTAAAAAAATCCGGAAACAGCCTTATCTCAGGTCAATAGGGCAGAAACAGACACTTATAGAAAAACACATCCCAACAGTGAAATCATTGCAAAATCAAACACTGAGGGTACAGAACTAAAACTTTTAAGATGTTAACTTCATTTGTGAGTTTAATGTTATGGGACAGCAGAAAAATTAAAAAAATCCGGAAACAGCCTTATCTCAGCTGAATGCGCAAACAAACAGACACCAATAGAAAAACACATCCAAACAGTGAAATCATTGCAAAATCAAACACTGAGGGTACAGAACTAAATATTTTAAGTTGTTAACTTCATTTGTGAGGTTTATGTTATGGGACAGCAGAAAAATGAAAAAAATCCGGAAACAGCCTTATCTCAGCTGAATGCGCACACAAACAGACACTTATAGAAAAACACATCCCAATAGTGAAATCATTGCAAAATTGAACACTAAGGGTACATATGTATATATTCTAAGATGTTAACTTCATTTGTGAGGTTTATGTTATGGGACAGCAGAAAAATTAAAAAAATCCAGAAACAGCCTTATCTCAGCTGAATGCGCAAACAAACAGACACCAATAGAAAAACACATCCAAACAGTGAAATCATTGCAAAATCAAACACTGAGGGTACGAACTAAATATTTTAAGATGTTTAACTTCATTTGTGAGGTTAATGTTATGGGAAAGTTGAAAATTAAAAAAAATCCGGAAACAGCCATATCTCAGCAGAATGCGCACACAAACAGACACCAATAGAAAAACACATCCAAACAGTGAAATCATTGCAAAATCAAACACTGAGGGTACGAACTAAATATTTTAAGATGTTTAACTTCATTTGTGAGGTTTATGTTATGGGACAGCAGAAAAATTTAAAAAATCCGGAAACAGCCTTATCTCAGCTGAATGCGCACACAAACAGACACCAATAGAAAAACACATCCAAACAGTGAAATCATTGCAAAATCAAACACTGAGGGTACAGAACTAAATATTTTAGGTTGTTAACTTCATTTGTGAGGTTTATGTTATGGGACAGCAGAAAATTAAAAAAAATCCGGAAACAGCCTTATCTCGCTCAATAGGGCAGAAACAGACACTTATAGAAAAACACATCCCAACAGTGAAATCATTGCAAAATCAAACACTGAGGGTACAGAACTAAATCTTTTAAGATGTTTAACTTCATTTGTGAGGTTTATGTTATGGGACAGCAGAAAAATTTAAAAAAATCCGGAAACAGCCATATCTCAGCAGAATGCGCACACAAACAGACACCAATAGAAAAACACATCCAAACAGTGAAATCATTGCAAAATCAAACACTAAGGGTACATATGTATATCTTCTAAGATCTTAACTTCATTTGTGAGGTTTATGTTATGGGACAGCAGAAAATTTAAAAAAATCCGGAAACAGCCTTATCTCAGCTCAATAGGGCAGAAACAGACACTTATAGAAAAACACATCCCAACAGTGAAATCATTGCAAAATCAAACACTGAGGGCACAGAACTAAAACTTTTAAGATGTTAACTTCATTTGTGAGTTTAATGTTATGGGACAGCAGAAAAATTTAAAAAATCCGGAAACAGCCTTATCTCAGCTGAATGCGCACACAAACAGACACCCATGGAAAAACACATCCAAACAGTGAAATATTTGCAAAATCAAACACTGAGGGTACAGAACTAAAACTCTTAAGATGTTAACTTCATTTGTGAGTTTAATGTTATGGGACAGCAGAAAAATTTAAAAAATCCGGAAACAGCCTTATCTCAGCTGAATGCGCACACAAACAGACACCCATGGAAAAACACATCCCAACAGTGAAATCATTGCAAAATCAAACAGTGAGTGTACAGAACTAAATCTTTTAAGATGTGAACTTCATTTGTGAGGTTTATGTTATGGGACAGCAGGAAATTTAAAAAAATCCGGAAACAGCCTTATCTCAGCTCAATAGGGCAGAAAAAGACACTTATAGAAAAACACATCCCAACAGTGAAATCATTGCAAAATCAAACACTGAGGGTACAGAACAAAATCTTTTAAGATGTTAACTTCATTTGTGAGGTTAATGTTATGGGAAAGTTGAAAATTAAAAAAAATCCGGAAACAGCCATATCTCAGCAGAATGCGCACACAAACAGACACCAATAGAAAAACACATCCAAACAGTGAAATCATTTCAAAATCAAACACTGAGGGTACAGAACTAAAACTTTTAAGATGTTAACTTCATTTGTGAGTTTAATGTTATGGGACAGCAGAAAAATTAAAAAAATCCGGAAACAGCCTTATCTCAGCTGATTGCGCACACAAACAGACACCAATAGAAAAACACATCCAAACAGTGAAATCATTGCAAAATCAAACACTGAGGGTACAGAACAAAATCTTTTAAGTTGTTAACTTCATTTGTGAGGTTTATGTTATGGGAAAGTAGAAAAATGAAAAAAAATCGTGAAACAGCCTTATCTCAGCTGAATGCGCAAACAAACAGACACCAATAGAAAAACACATCCAAACAGTGAAATCATTGCAAAATCAAACACTGAGGGTACAGAACTAAATATTTTAGGTTGTTAACTTCATTTGTGAGGTTTATGTTATGGGACAGCAGAAAAATGAAAAAAATCCGGAAACAGCCTTATCTCAGCTGAATGCGCACACAAACAGACACTTATAGAAAAACACATCCCAACAGTGAAATCATTGCAAAATCAAACACTAAGGGTACATATGTATATATTCTAAGATGTTAACTTCATTTGTGAGGTTTATGTTATGGGACAGCAGAAAAATTAAAAAAATCCGGAAACAGCCTTATCTCAGGTCAATAGGGCAGAAACAGACACTTATAGAAAAACACATCCCAACAGTGAAATCATTGCAAAATCAAACACTGAGGGTACAGAACTAAAACTTTTAAGATGTTAACTTCATTTGTGAGTTTAATGTTATGGGACAGCAGAAAAATTAAAAAAATCCGGAAACAGCCTTATCTCAGCTGAATGCGCAAACAAACAGACACCAATAGAAAAACACATCCAAACAGTGAAATCATTGCAAAATCAAACACTGAGGGTACAGAACTAAATATTTTAAGTTGTTAACTTCATTTGTGAGGTTTATGTTATGGGACAGCAGAAAAATGAAAAAAATCCGGAAACAGCCTTATCTCAGCTGAATGCGCACACAAACAGACACTTATAGAAAAACACATCCCAATAGTGAAATCATTGCAAAATTGAACACTAAGGGTACATATGTATATATTCTAAGATGTTAACTTCATTTGTGAGGTTTATGTTATGGGACAGCAGAAAAATTAAAAAAATCCAGAAACAGCCTTATCTCAGCTGAATGCGCAAACAAACAGACACCAATAGAAAAACACATCCAAACAGTGAAATCATTGCAAAATCAAACACTGAGGGTACGAACTAAATATTTTAAGATGTTTAACTTCATTTGTGAGGTTTATGTTATGGGACAGCAGAAAAATGAAAAAAATCCGGAAACAGCCTTATCTCAGCTGAATGCGCACACAAACAGACACTTATAGAAAAACACATCCCAACAGTGAAATCATTGCAAAATCAAACACTAAGGGTACATATGTATATATTCTAAGATGTTAACTTCATTTGTGAGGTTTATGTTATGGGACAGCAGAAAAATTAAAAAAATCCGGAAACAGCCTTATCTCAGCTGAATGCGCAAACAAACAGACACCAATAGAAAAACACATCCAAACAGTGAAATCATTGCAAAATCAAACACTGAGGGTACAGAACTAAATCTTTTAAGATGTTAACTTCATTTGTGAGGTTTATGTTATGGGACAGCAGAAAAATAAAAAAAATCCGGAAACAGCCTTATCTCAGCTGAATGCGCAAACAAACAGACACCAATAGAAAAACACATCCAAACAGTGAAATCATTGCAAAATCAAACACTGAGGGTACAGAACTAAATATTTTAGGTTGTTAACTTCATTTGTGAGGTTTATGTTATGGGACAGCAGAAAAATGAAAAAAATCCGGAAACAGCCTTATCTCAGCTGAATGCGCACACAAACAGACACTTATAGAAAAACACATCCCAACAGTGAAATCATTGCAAAATCAAACACTAAGGGTACATATGTATATATTCTAAGATGTTAACTTCATTTGTGAGGTTAATGTTATGGGAAAGTTGAAAATTAAAAAAAATCCGGAAACAGCCATATCTCAGCAGAATGCGCACACAAACAGACACCAATAGAAAAACACATCCAAACAGTGAAATCATTTCAAAATCAAACACTGAGGGTACAGAACTAAAACTTTTAAGATGTTAACTTCATTTGTGAGTTTAATGTTATGGGACAGCAGAAAAATTAAAAAAATCCGGAAACAGCCTTATCTCAGCTGAATGCGCACACAAACAGACACCCATGGAAAAACACATCCAAACAGTGAAATATTTGCAAAATCAAACACTGAGGGTACATAACTAAATCTTTTAAGTTGTTAACTTCATTTGTGAGGTTTATGTTATGGGAAAGTAGAAAAATAAAAAAAATCCGGAAACAGCCTTATCTCAGCTGAATGCGCACACAAACAGACACCAATAGAAAAACACATCCAAACAGTGAAATCATTGCAAAATCCAACACTGAGAGTACTGAAGTATTTCTTATAAGGTGTACATTTCATTTGTTTAGTTAACTGTATGGTTATTTGTCATAATAAAACTTTTTTTCAACAAATGTTGCTTTCACAGCACACATTATTGTTGTAATCATATCATTATTATTAATATTATTATTATTATTGCTGTTAGTATTATTATTGTTATCATCACCATCATTATATTTATATCATTAATACATTGACATTAAAAAAAAAAAAAACTCGCGCATTCATTCTATTGGGAACAATGACATGATGAAGCCACCTTCAGCATTCGCTTCCGATTTTCATTAAGTTTCGATTCCACCTTAAAAAAAAATGCACGTTTCGGCCAGTAGGGAGAAGTGCAAATTCAGGAATGGTTTGCAATAGAATTCAGTCAGCATTCATATTTGAGATGGACTTTCTCCTATAGTCCAAAGTAGATATGGACATATAGCGGATCACTGGAAAAATAAGGAGCTGTAGTATGCAAAGCAGGTGACATATTTCATGGGAAATCATATTAGGCCACTAGAGGGCAGTGCAAAGTCACAAATTGTTGCAAAGTAATTGTCAAAATCTTGACTTTTGAGCTTGATTTTCTCCAAAATTCTCAAACCAGGAACATTCATCACAAATAACCATGGGAAAGTTGAAAATTAAAAAAAATCCGGAAACAGCCTTATCTCAGCTCAATAGGGCAGAAACAGACACTTATAGAAAAACACATCCCAAAAGTGAAATCATTGCAAAATCAAACACTGAGGGCACAGAACTAAAACTTTTAAGATGTTAACTTCATTTGTGAGTTTAATGTTATGGGACAGCAGAAAAATTTAAAAAATCCGGAAACAGCCTTATCTCAGCTGAATGCGCACACAAACTGACACCCATGGAAAAACACATCCAAACAGTGAAATATTTGCAAAATCAAACACTGAGGGTACAGAACTAAAACTCTTAAGATGTTAACTTCATTTGTGAGGTTAATGTTATGGGAAAGGAGAAAAATGAAAAAAATCCGGAAACAGCCTTATCTCAGCTGAATGCGCACACAAACAGACACCAATAGAAAAACACATCCCAACAGTGAAATCATTGCAAAATCAAACAGTGAGTGTACAGAACTAAATCTTTTAAGATGTGAACTTCATTTGTGAGGTTTATGTTATGGGAAAGTAGAAAAATAAAAAAAATCCGGAAACAGCCTTATCTCAGCTGAATGCGCACACAAACAGACACCAATAGAAAAACACATCCAAACAGTGAAATCATTGCAAAATCAAACACTGAGAGTACTGAAGTATATCTTATAAGGTGTACATTTCATTTGTTCAGTTAACTGTATGGTTATTTGTCATAATAAAACTTTTTTTCAACAAATGTTGCTTTCACAGCACACATTATTGTTGTAATCATATCATTATTATTAATATTATTATTATTATTGCTGTTAATATTATTATTGTTATCATCACCATCATTATATTTATATCATTAATACATTGACATTAAAAAAAAAACAAACTCGCGCATTCATTCTATTGGGAACAATGACATGATGATGATGAAGCCACCTTCAGCATTCGCTTCCGATTTTCATTAAGTTTCGATTCCACCTTAAAAAAAAATGCACGTTTCGGCCAGTAGGGAGAAGTGCAAATTCAGGAATGGTTGCAATAGAATTCAGTCAGCATTCATATTTGAGATGGACTTTCTCCTATAGTCCAAAGTAGATATGGACATATAGCGGATAAATTGGAAAAATAAGGAGCTGTAGTATGCAAAGCAGGTGACATATTTCATGGGAAATCATATTAGGCCACTAGAGGGCAGTGCAAAGTCACAAATTGTTGCAAAATAATTGTCAAAATCTTGACTTTTGAGCTTGATTTTCTCCAAAATTCTCAAACCAGGAAAATTCATCACAAATAACCCGATCACGATATGACAATATCAAAATTCTAAGATCATATCTTGTCTCATGTCATGATATAGCTATAATATTGTCATGCCTTCCTCATCATAGTTCACATTCCATTTGTCAGAGATAAAATATGAATCCATAACCCATTTTGAGAGGCAGGTTCTCATAAGGTTGGGAAGTGTCAACTAACTGGGTTGCCACTGATGGGTAGACTCCCCTGTTCAAATGTTGGAGTTTAGTATTTTGGGCAACACCATGTTAGTTTTTGAAACCAGAAACAACCATAGTTATAAGAGAAGGGATGGATACTGATAGCTTGTCCACTACAAATCCACCTATAACTGCAACTTTGCAAACATGAAATGCAGAGCTGTCAATCACACACGGTGGGACTGACAGCTCTGCATTTAAATGTAAAATTAAATTTACATTGTGGACATGCAGCTCTACTGAAGAGGAACTAAGACCATAAACCCTTTAGAACAATGTATGCAGGGCACCAGACTAACTTTTTACTAGGAGCACAGTAGCCCCCCCTATAACTGAATGTTTTAGGAGAGCAAGCAGAACATTTAGGGGCGCACACCTTAAACATTTCCTCTCATTTTCACTGTATTACTGATCAATACTTCGATAATAATTGAATAAATTGCAATGGGCTGTTTAGAATTCCCAGTGAATTTTATTGTGCACTTGTTTGTTGAAGAATAAGATCACATAAGAGACATTAAGTTCACATAAAATACCATCACTGTCACTACAGTACAATTATTAACTAGAAGTGGCCCGGTACTGTCCAGTACACAGAACCGGCACTTTTATTTGTGTACTGGCACATTTCACAAGATGCCGGTAATCTCTTATCAGTCCACTTGATTATGGTCCAGAGCAATAATGTCTCAGGGTACACTATGTGACATTCACCTGTTCTCGCAAAAGTCAAGTGTTTATTCCTTGAGTTTGGAGTTTTTATTTTCTATCTAATCTCTATCTGGAAGACGACCGCTGTGGCGACCATCATCATGCTTCAAAAGCATGAGTTAGCTCATCCACACACTCATACTTTCTGATATAATAAAAATAAACATGGAGCTGGCAAGTTGAGGCTTGAAAATATCAGAGGACGATGCACAGAAGGGATTAAGCTGGGCAATAGCCCGGTATCCTGGACTCTTGCTCAAAAATTAATAAATTGATAAAGTTGAACCTGAATTTTCCTTAACACTAAAACAAGGCCAGACCAAAAGTTTCACTCCCAGGGCTGGAGTATGCCAGGTGTAATATTATTAGATATTAATGTAGATGTTATGCAAGAATTTGATGCACAAGCCTGTTTTCTTTGTGTATTACCTTAATGACTCTGTCCTGGCAGTGCTGGATGATCTTACACAGCTCCTCTGTACCCTGAGACTCGAGACTCTGATGAAGGATCTGCTCAAACATCTAGTAAAACACAATTTGTAGTTTTGTACCTAACTTTGTGACATACATGCATGTAACACCAGACAAACTGACTCATATAGGAATATCCCATGAAATAATGTGATAATGTACTACACCCAGTTCCACAGTCTGTATTGTGGCATGTCTGTAGACAACTATATCTATTTAACTGTCCACTGAGTTATCAAACTGCCAAAAGATGTTCGCCTTTAGTTCTACTGTGTCCTTGATCAATGCCACAGTCAGAACCTCATCATTCAACTATTTGACAAACTCTAGTCAAACAGGAGCTACAGTGTAGGAAAATGATCAAGAAATAAAACGAGTGTCAACAAAATGATTAGCTCTCATAGAAACTTCCCATTGTGTTAACCAGTTAACCAATAACCTATATTAGACTGGTTAGTCAGTAGTTGAGGTTTCACCTCTCTCATGGGGATCTGGGCCCTTTGGACAAACACTGACGGGCTGCTCACGTTAAACTGTTGCTGCAGACCCTCAAGGCTCAGGTTCACCACCTTCTCATAGCAGCTGTGCATCTTAACTGGATGGAAAGCCAGCATGGAGATCTTCTCCATGTGCTGAGGAGGAAGACAATAAGGGAGAGGAAGAGATGGATGAGGCATGGACAGATTTGGGAAAAATGTATAATTGTGTCTCACAATAAATATACTACTGCAAAAGTATCACTAATGTTATACTAGACAAATGCTGTTTAAATCACAAACATATTTGGAATAGGAGTATAGGAATTGCGGATAGATAACATTTGTTTTGTAAAGATCCAGATTCTTGTGCTTCAACTGCGAAAATCAGAGTGCATTTTCTATATATAATCATTATATATTGTGCTTCAATTTATTTTCTCATGTTATGGGTTTTATTTAAAGCGACACAATTTTCAACCTTCACGTAATGTCTCTAAGCAGGGATGGGAAGTATTTCTGATACATGTATTAAAAAAAATACATATTTAAAATACAAAATATGCTCTTTTCTGGAGATGATGAAAAATTCCTTCAGATTTTGTACCAATATATTTCCATTATGTGTATTTTATTTAAAATACTGTAACATACATCCTTTGAAAAAAAGTGATGACATAAGAAGACAAATTGCAGGATGCTGCTTCAGATTGGACGTCATGGTGCTTGTGCCTACTTTAATTTGCCAGGACTTGTTAAGATCACAATTAGTCTACATAAGAATTGAATTGAGTCAAGCAATTACCATCAGAGCTGAGTTTCAAGACTTTAGAGCTCACTCTGTCGTTTACATCGATGACAGTGTTAAAGTCGCCACTTAAAATAATTTTGTATCCGACCAATAGCGGTTCTTCCAAGTCTTTTAAAAAGTTGAAAAATGTTTGTTCTCTCATGAGAGGTGTACATGTGTATCGTTCGTATTTTTTCTCCTCGGTAAAAACAATCCAACATGAGCAATCTACAAGGAATTAAATTAGGAAATCATTCGTTTTACGAATAATAGTGACATCACCAGTTTTAGAAAAAAGATCCCACCATCAGCTTTACTTTCGCCAATAGAAATTACACTTAGACCTTTGTTCCACATGCTGGATACCTTTACTCTTTACTTGTGTTCAGTCTCAGTTCTTGACAACATAATATGTCAAAGTCAGTTTTCAACAAGAATTTAATTTGTTGGGCTCTAAAAGAATTTGATTGGATGCCATGGGCATTCCAAGATGAAACTTTGGGGAAGGTCATAAATGTTTGGGGGGGAAGCTATGGTGTGGGTTTGTCGTCATTTTATAATATATATATATATTTATATATATTTATTTTATAACAAGCTTTTCTTTTCTTTTTCTGTACCTCTACAAAAGGTGTTTCCTGATCATCATCAGGCTCTGGAGCGGGGAATTCAGGAGTGGGAGAGAAAGAGCCAAAGTTGTTGCTGTAAGGGGGGCTCTCTGCTACAGCCTGCGGATAAAGCGGGGTGCTGCCGACTCGCTGACCCTGACCCTTATACCTATTCCAAGCCCTACCAGTAGAGGTCCCCCAAACCCCAATTTATGAGCTGGAATAAAATGATATCAAAGTTTAGTTGGGGTGGCAAAAGACCCACGATAAGACTGGAAACTCTCCAGCTGCCAAAAGAAGGAGGGATGAGACTTCCAAAATTAAAGGAATACTACCATGCGGCCCAATTGAGATATATTGTAGGTTGGTGCAAACCAGACACAGTGAAATGAAATAGAAAAAGAGTTTGGAGAAAACCCAGTACAGAATATAATTGGGGATAAAGAAACATACAAGAAGATTCAAAACCAAATAGACACAATCACGATGTTCACATACAAAATATGGTTCAGCATAATAAAAAAATATAAGATACAGAAAGACACTAATTTATTGAATATGATAGCAATCTTACACCGACTAGGTACGATATAGGATTTAAACAGTGGACAACCAAGGGAATCACAGCATGGTGTGTTTTGGTGAAAGATGGACAGCTTGAGAGTTTCCAAAAATATGACAGAAAAAAAGGATTTAGATAATCAATCATGAATTCTGTGGATTCCTGCAACTTAGAGACTACTATATGAAAGAGATCAGGATGGCCCCTCCTGAGAAGTGAATAGTGTGATCCAGATCATCATAATCAACGCATACCACAAACCACAATTAGAATTATATTGGGACTATATAAAAAAATGCTACAAAATACATAAAAAAAAAGATGGGAATCAGGATTTAACATAAAACTTAGTGATGAAGATTGGCTAAGATTGGTATAATCTGCCAGACATTAGCCTCATGTATGAAACAAAGTGATTTTGAAGCAGAAACATATTTAGGTTACAAGGTCAGAGCTGCAGTGACTTCCTGACAAGTACAAATGAGCATTTCATGGGTTGTACTGGCAACAGATATGACAAATGTTGGGTGGCTGGGAGATTATGTCAAAGATTACCCACAATATTAACTTTGAAGCATTGTTAGTTTTGTGTAGCATCAGATAAAACATGTACTCCCGCCCCTCTTAATTTGAAAAGAGGACATTTGTAATATGGAAATGATTGAATATTTGGTGGTTTTTGAGGAGGACTGATGCAGGACAAAAGTATTAATCTTTTATGACAACAATTCTTGGGAGTGAACATTCCTGCCATATACTCAAGTGTATGGTGAAAACAATGTTCAGTGTTCTATTGATCTATTAATAAAATGTTTTCATTTGAATTCCAATTTGCCAAAGAGACCTTCTTACAAGAAAGTGTGCCATATGCACTAACACAGTGGAAATGAATCATAATGAAGCCTGAGGGTTAAGGAAACAGTTTGTCATCAACTAAATACTGTAGGTGTCCAAAGCCTGAGGGTCAACCTCTTTCCCCGGATGAAGCAGAATCCAGTCACGTTAACTGTGCGTTGTAAGAATGGAAAAGACTGTCATAAAAAAAAAAAAATAATTACAACACCCACACTGTATCAACATTCAGAGTGGACCTAATTTTTAAGAATAGAGGGATAGATTTAGTGTATAGCCTACTTGTTAAATAGACAGGATACCTGCAGCAGCAGCACCAGCGAAGCTCTCTGAACAGATCAGCAATGTGACCGACAGTCCTCACAACCGAAGACGCAGCCGAAACACAGCAAGCGGTTCCGCGAAAACGGGAGCTTTGCAGCTGCGGGTCCGGGTGAGAGGACATCGGTTCTCACAGTGGAACTGTTCAGACAGAAAGTCTGGCTCCCGTGTAACGTCGCAGACAACACCATCTCAGAGATAGGATACTGACTGCATTTAAACACTAAACTTTCGCAAAAAACAGCAAAGCGAAAAAGAAAAAAAAGAGCATGGAACATTTACATGTGCATATATTATGATTAACTACATTTCGATTAATGCGTGTGTGTTTAAATGCATGTGTATGTATGTATTTTCAATGAGTGAAAAGACGTAGTTACTGTAATTAACGAACACATTTTAGCAATGGCCTGCTGTTCAGCTCATTATAATAATGTAAAATTTCACTTACCTCTACATTTTTGAGCATCTTCCTGTGACATGTCAATAGCCTCCCTCTACCACCAACTTCCCCAGTAATTCCTTGGTCAGCGACTGATGCTGCAACTCCATTACATGTTCATCCACCTGCTGAGCAGACACTAACCTGTTCACGTTTTGGATATTAATCCGCTGCTGCTGTGGTGGGGAACTACGTTGCGTTGGAGTGTGATGATGGTCGATAATTATCTTAAAGCTACAGTAGTCGTTGAAATAAACTGCCCCTTTGTTTCACCATACATGCATGGCAGAAATGTTCGCTTCCAAGATTTTTTGTAATAAAAACATTACAGATTAATCCTCTGCATTCTTTGTGCTTTTGGATTTTTTTTTGAGGATATCTTTGGCTGTGTTGATGCAAATTGCTTCAAATTTGGTGTAGGTGAAGTTATTTTCCACTGTCAGGGAATATCAACATTTTTCATTATCATATAACACACTATTCAATCAATATCTGAAGCTAAAATGATGTGGGTGTATTTTAGGATTTTAGGGATATCACGTGTGAATGTGGGTTTAGGAATAAATGTGTGTGTGTGTGTGTGTGTGTGTGTGTGTGTGTGTGTGTGTGTGTTTGTGTGTGTGTCTGTGTGTCTGTGTGTATGTGCAACTCCAGGCACTTCTTGTTCTCACATCAAGTTCGAATCGACATGATACACAGGCACCTACACCTACAAAGAGGCTCATACACACATTCACTCCTTTGAGTAAAAAAAACAAACAGGCATCTTGAGGGACTTCAAAGACTTGCCCTCTATGTGAACCCAAACAAAAGTCTGGTTTTGTTTACACAGGTGCAATTACAGGTAAACACAATGTTTCACTTTGTTTGGGGCTCAATTCATCCTGACTGTCAAAGACACAGCCTCAGACGCTGAAGACCTCGACCTCATCAACATCAGTCACAATGTACTGAAAAGAAAAAGGTTAAATAATTTATCAAAACTAACCCTAACCCTATCATATTATAGTGATTACATGTAAAATAATTACATCAAATCAAACATAAGCTAGATGTTTTGTATGACCTGTTTAAAATCCATAATTTGTATTAGTAGTGTATGATTTCACTTTCACTGAACTCAGTACCACTTATACTTCATATACTAGTAGTATGGAGTACTTTTACTGTATACGTTTTGGAGGAAAATAGGGTCAAAGTTCACTTTTTGCAACAAACAATAGGGTAACATTTTTTGATGAAGTATAAAATCCTTATTTTTTATCAGTAGTTTATGATTTTACTTTCACTGGACGTATTCAGCTGAGGTAAGGCTGTTTTTCGAATTTTTTTCTTTTTTCTACTGTCCCATAATATAAACCTCACTAATGAAGTTAACATCATATAAGATATACTTCTGTACCCTCAGTGTTTGATTTTGCAATGATTTCACTGTTGGGATGTGTTTTTCTATTGGTGTCTGTTTGTGTGCGCATCCAGCCGAGATAAGGCTGTTTTCGTATTTTTGCTTTAAACAAAGAATGCTTTCAAAAATGGAAGTGTTAATCATTTATTTTCATCAATCAACAAATTGCAGTGAATAAACAAAAGAGAAATCTAAATCACCCTTTGTGAGGTTTATGTTATGGGACAGTAGAAAAATGAAAAAAATCCGAAAACAGCCGTATCCCTGCTGAATGCGCACAAAAACAGACTCAAATAGAAAAACACATCCAAACAGTGAAATCATTATAAATTCAAACACTGAGGGTACATTAATATACCTTATAAGATGTTAACTTCATATTATAGGACAGTAGAAAAAAGATTAAAATACCCTCGATCAGCCTTAGTCCCTGATACACATAAGGAAAAATCAGACTCCTGGCTTAATGCCTTTAGGAATTATTACAAAAAACACACCTAAACGGTTGACCTTTGACCTTTCCGAAGGTTACACAGGTCTGAAACTCGGCACCCTAGATAAGCCTTAGTCCCTGATACACATACGGAAAAATCAGACTCCTGGCTTAATGCCTTTAGGAATTATTACAAAAAACACACCCGAACGGCTGACCATTGACCTTTTCCGAAAGTTGCACAGGTCTGAAACTCGGCAACCGGGATAAGCTTTAGTTCCTGATACACATACGGAGAAATCAGCATCCGGGCTCATTGCCTTTAGGAATTATTGAAGAAAAGACAGTTTCCCAACTTTCTTAAGTTTGAATTTTACAGACTGAGTTTTTGGCAGTTTTTTTTGGCCAGGGGGAAAAAAGCCCAAAGTCCTGTGTTCAAAAACTGAAAAGCCGGTCATGTCAGACTCTATACAGTCTTAGACTCTTTGGCCAGAGTGGAAGTTTTGGAGGGACTACATTTCTACAGGTCGCAGGAGTGTGAATATTTCATATGTCGTTTGGGGTCCCAAGACAAGTGGAACGGCGAGGGTACATTAGTATATCTTATAAGATGTTAACTTTATTTGTGAGGTTTATGTTATGGGACAGTAGAAAATGAAAAAAAATCAGAAAACAGTCATATTCCAGCTGAATGCGCACAAAAACAGACACAACTAGAAAAACACATCCAAACAGTGAAATCATTGCAAAATCAAACACTGAGGGTACCGAAGAATATCTTATAAGATGTTAACTTTATTTGTGAGGTTTATGTTATGGGACAGTAGAAAAATGAAAAAAAATCAGAAAACAGTCGTATCCCTGCTGAATGCGCACAAAAAAAGACACAAATAGAAAAACACATCCAAACAGTGAAATCATTGCAAAATCAAACACTGAAGGTATATTACTATATCTTATAAGATTTTAACTTTATTTGTGAGGTTTATGTTATGGGACAGTAGAAAAATGAAAAAAATCCGAAAACAGCCGTATCCCTGCTGAATGCGCACAAAAACAGACACAAATAGAAAAACACATCCAAACAGTGAAATCATTATAAATTCAAACACTGAGGGTACATCAATATACCTTATAAGATGTTAACTTCATATTATAGGACAGTAGAAAAAAGATTAAAATACCCTCGATCAGCCTTAGTCCCTAATACACATACGGAAAAATCAGACTCCTGGCTAATGCCTTTAGGAATTATTACAAAAAACACACCCGAACGGCTGCACAGGTCTGAAACTCTGCACCTGTGATAAGCCTAAATCCCTGATACACATACGGAAAAATCAGACTCCTGGCTCAATGCCTTTAGGAATTATTACAAAAAACACACCCGAACGGCTGACCTTTGACCTTTCCGAAGGTTGCACAGGTCTGAAACTTGGCACCCTAGATCAGCCTTAGTCCCTGATACACATAAGGAAAAATCAGACTCCTGGCTTAATGCCTTTAGGAATTATTACAAAAAACACACCTAAACGGTTGACCTTTGACCTTTCCGAAGGTTACACAGGTCTGAAACTCGGCACCCTAGATAAGCCTTAGTCCCTGATACACATACGGAAAAATCAGACTCCTGGCTTAATGCCTTTAGGAATTATTACAAAAAACACACCCGAACGGCTGACCATTGACCTTTCCGAAGGTTGCACAGGTCTGAAACTCGGCAACCGAGATAAGCTTTAGTCCCTGATACACATACGGAAAAATCAGACTCCTGACTCAATGCCTTCAGAAATTATTACAAAAAACACACCAGAGCGGCTGACCTTTGACCTTTCCAAAGGTTGCACAGGTCTGAAACTCAGCACCCTAGATCAGCCTTAGTCCCTGATACACCTAAGGAAAACTCAGACTCCTGGCTTAATGCCTTTAGGAATTATTACAAAAAACACACCTAAACGGCTGACCTTTGACCTTTCCGAAGTTTACACAGGTCTGAAACTCGGCACCCTAGATTAGCCTTAGTCCCTGATACACATACGGAAAATCAGACTCCTGGCTCAATGCCTTTAGGAATTATTACAAAAAACACACCCGAACGGCTGACCATTGACCTTTCCGAAGGTTGCACAGGTCTGAAACTCGGCACCCTGGATCAGCCTTAGTCCCTGATACACACACGGAAAAATCAGACTCCTGGCTCAATGCCTTTAGGAATTATTACAAAAAACACACCAGAGCGGCTGACCTTTGACCTTTCCAAAGGTTGCACGGGTCTGAAACTCGGCACCCTGGATCAGCCAGGAGTCCCTGATACACATACGGAGAAATCAGCATCCGGGCTCATTGCCTTTAGGAATTATTGAAGAAAATACCGTTTCCCACCTTTCTTACGTTTGAATTTTACAGACTGTGTTTTTGGCAGTTTTTTTTGGCCAGGGGGAAAAAAGCCCAAAGTCCTGTGTTCAAAAACTGAAAATCAGGTCATGTCAGACTCTATACAGTCTTAGACTCTTTGGCCAGAGTGGAAGTTTTGGAGGGAATACATTTCTACAGGTCGCAAGGAGTGTGAATATTTCATATGTCGTTTGGGGTCCCAAGACGAGCGGAACGACGAGGGTACATTAGTATATCTTATAAGATGTTAACTTTATTTGTGAGGTTTATGTTGTGGGACAGTAGAAAATGAAAAAAAAATCAGAAAACAGTCATATTCCAGCTGAATGCGCACAAAAACAGACACAAATAGAAAAACACATCCAAACAGTGAAATCATTGCAAAATCAAACACTGAGGGTGCCGAAGAAGATCTTATAACATGTTAACTTTATTTGTGAGGTTTATGTTATGGGACAGTAGAAAAATGAAAAAAAATCAGAAAACAGTCGTATCCCTGCTGAATGCACACAAAAACAGACACAAATAAAAAAACACATCCAAACAGTGAAATCATTGCAAAATCAAACACTGAAGGTATATAACTATATCTTATAAGATTTTAACTTTATTTGTGAGGTTTATGTTATGGGACAGTAGAAAAATGAAAAAAATCCGAAAACAGCCGTATCCCTGCTGAATGTGCATAAAAACAGACAAAAATAGAAAAACACATCCAAACAGTGAAATCATTATAAATTCAAACAGTGAGGGTACATCAATATACCTTATAAGATGTTAACTTCATATTATAGGACAGTAGAAAAAAGATTAAAATACCCTCGATCAGCCTTAGTCCCTGATACACATACGGAAAAATCAGACTCCTGGCTTAATGCCTTTAGGAATTATTACAAAAAACACACCCGAACGGCTGCACAGGTCTGAAACTCTGCACCTGTGATAAGCCTAAATCCCTGATACACATACGGAAAAATCAGACTCCTGGCTCAATGCCTTTAGGACTTATTACAAAAAACACACCCGAACGGCTGACCTTTGACCTTTCCGAAGGTTGCACAGGTCTGAAACTTGGCACCCTAGATCAGCCTTAGTCCCTGATACACATAAGGAAAAATCAGACTCCTGGCTTAATGCCTTTAGGAATTATTACAAAAAACACACCCGAACGGCTGACCATTGACCTTTCCGAAGGTTGCACAGGTCTGAAACTCGGCAACTGGGATAAGCTTTAGTCCCTGATACACATACGGAAAAATCAGACTCCTGACCCAATGCCTTCAGGAATTATTACAAAAAACACACCAGAGCGGCTGACCTTTGACCTTTCCAAAGGTTGCACAGGTCTGAAACTCAGCACCCTAGATCAGCCTTAGTCCCTGATACACATAAGGAAAACTCAGACTCCTGGCTTAATGCCTTTAGGAATTATTACAAAAAACACACCTAAACAGCTGACCTTTGACCTTTCCGAAGGTTACACAGGTCTGAAACTCGGCACCCTGGATCAGCCTTAGTCCCTGATACACACACGGAAAAATCAGACTCCTGGCTCAATGCCTTTAGGAATTATTACAAAAAACACACCAGAGCGGCTGACCTTTGACCTTTCCAAAGGTTACACGGGTCTGAAACTCGGCACCCTGGATCAGCCAGGAGTCCCTGATACACATACGGAGAAATCAGCATCCGGGCTCATTGCCTTTAGGAATTATTGAAGAAAAGACAGTTTCCCACCTTTCTTACGTTTGAATTTTACAGACTGTGTTTTTGGCAGTTTTTTTTGGCCAGGGGGAAAAAAGCCCAAAGTCCTGTGTTCAAAAACAGAAAATCAGGTCATGTCAGACTCTATACAGTCTTAGACTCTTTGGCCAGAGTGGAAGTTTTGGAGGGACTACAATTCTACAGGTCGCAAGGAGTGTGAATATTTCATATGTCGTTTGGGGTCCCAAGACGAGCGGAACGACGAGGGTACATTAGTATATCTTATAAGATGTTAACTTTATTTGTGAGGTTTATGTTATGGGACTGTAGAAAAATGAAAAAAAATCAGAAAACAGTCGTATTCCAGGTGAATGCGCACAAAAACAGACAAAAATAGAAAAACACATTCAAACAGTGAAATCATTGCAAAATCAAACACTGAAGGTATATAACTATATCTTATGAGATGTTAACTTTATTTGTGAGGTTTATGTTATGGGACAGTAGAAAAATGAAAAAAAATCAGAAAACAGTCGTATCCCTGCTGAATGCGCACAAAAACAGACACAAATAGAAAAACACATCCAAACAGTGAAATCATTGCAAAATCAAACACTGAAGGTATATAACTATATCTTATGAGATGTTAACTTTATTTGTGAGGTTTATGTTATGGGACAGTAGAAAATGAAAAAAAATCAGAAAACAGTCGTATTCCAGCTGAAAGCGCACAAAAACAGACACAAATAGAAAAACACATCCACACAGTGAAATCATGCAAAATCAAACACTGAGGGTACCGAAGAATATCTTATAAGATGTTAACTTTATTTGTGAGGTTTATGTTATGGGACAGTAGAAAAATGAAAAAAAATCAGAAAACAGTCGTATCCCTGCTGAATGCGCACAAAAAACAGACACAAATAGAAAAACACATCCAAACAGTGAAATCATTGCAAAATCAAACACTGAAGGTATATAACTATATCTTATGAGATGTTAACTTTATTTGTGAGGTTTATGTTATGGGACAGTAGAAAAATGAAAAAAAATCAGAAAACAGTCGTATTCCAGGTGAATGCGCACAAAACCAGACAAAAATAGAAAAACACATTGAAACAGTGAAATCATTGCAAAATCAAACACTGAAGGTATATAACTATATCTTATGAGATGTTAACTTTATTTGTGAGGTTTATGTTATGGGACAGTAGAAAAATGAAAAAAATCCGAAAACAGCCGTATCCCTGCTGAATGCGCACAAAAACAGACACAAATAGAAAAACACATCCAAACAGTGAAATCATTATAAATTCAAACACTGAGGGTACATCAATATACCTTATAAGATGTTAACTTCATATTATAGGACAGTAGAAAAAAGATTAAAATACCCTCGATCAGCCTTAGTCCCTGATACACATACGGAAGACTCAGACTCCTGGCTTAATGCCTTTAGGAATTATTACAAAAAACACACCTAAACGGCTGACCTTTGACCTTTCCGAAGGTTACACAGGTCTGAAACTCGGCACCCTAGATTAGCCTTAGTCCCTGATACACATACGGAAAAATCAGACTCCTGGCTCAATGCCTTTAGGAATTATTACAAAAAACACACCAGAGCGGCTGACCTTTGACCTTTCCAAAGGTTGCACGGGTCTGAAACTCGGCACCCTGGATCAGCCAGGAGTCCCTGATACACATACGGAGAAATCAGCATCCGGGCTCATTGCCTTTAGGAATTATTGAAGAAAAGACAGTTTCCCACCTTTCTTACGTTTGATTTTTACAGACTGTGTTTTTGGCAGTTTTTTTTGGCCAGGGGGAAAAAAGCCCAAAGTCCTGTGTTCAAAAACTGAAAATCAGGTCATGTCAGACTCTATACAGTCTTAGACTCTTTGGCCAGAGTGGAAGTTTTGGAGGGACTACATTTCTACAGGTCGCAAGGAGTGTGAATATTTCATATGTCGTTTGGGGTCCCAAGACGAGCGGAACGACGAGGGTACATTAGTATATCTTATAAGATGTTAACTTTATTTGTGAGGTTTATGTTATGGGACAGTAGAAAAATGAAAAAAAATCAGAAAACAGTCGTATTCCAGGTGAATGCGCACAAAAACAGACAAAAATAGAAAAACACATTCAAACAGTGAAATCATTGCAAAATCAAACACTGAAGGTATATAACTATATCTTATGAGATGTTAACTTTATTTGTGAGGTTTATGTTATGGGACAGTAGAAAAATGAAAAAAAATCAGAAAACAGTCGTATCCCTGCTGAATGCGCACAAAAACAGACACAAATAGAAAAACACATCCAAACAGTGAAATCATTGCAAAATCAAACACTGAAGGTATATAACTATATCTTATGAGATGTTAACTTTATTTGTGAGGTTTATGTTATGGGACAGTAGAAAATGAAAAAAAATCAGAAAACAGTCGTATTCCAGCTGAATGCGCACAAAAACAGACACAAATAGAAAAACACATCCAAACAGTGAAATCATGCAAAATCAAACACTGAGGGTACCGAAGAATATCTTATAAGATGTTAACTTTATTTGTGAGGTTTATGTTATGGGACAGTAGAAAAATGAAAAAAAATCAGAAAACAGTCGTATCCCTGCTGAATGCGCACAAAAAACAGACACAAATAGAAAAACACATCCAAACAGTGAAATCATTGCAAAATCAAACACTGAAGGTATATAACTATATCTTATGAGATGTTAACTTTATTTGTGAGGTTTATGTTATGGGACAGTAGAAAAATGAAAAAAAATCAGAAAACAGTCGTATGCCAGGTGAATGCACACAAAACCAGACAAAAATAGAAAAACACATTGAAACAGTGAAATCATTGCAAAATCAAACACTGAAGGTATATAACTATATCTTATGAGATGTTAACTTTATTTGTGAGGTTTATGTTATGGGACAATAAAAAAATGAAAAAAATCAGAAAACAGCCGTATCCCTGCTGAATGCACACAAAAACAGAGACAAATAGAAAAACACATCCAAACAGTGACATCATTGCAAAATATAACACTGAAGGTATATAACTATATCTTATAAGATTTTAACTTTATTTGTGAGGTTTATGTTATGGGACAGTAGAAAAATGAAAAAAATCCGAAAACAGCCGTATCCCTGCTGAATGCGCACAAAAACAGACACAAATAGAAAAACACATCCAAACAGTGAAATCATTATAAATTCAAACGCTGAGGGTACATCAATATACCTTATAAGATGTTAACTTCATATTATAGGACAGTAGAAAAAAGATTAAAATACCCTCGATCAGACTTAGTCCCTGATACACATACGGAAGACTCAGACTCCTGGCTTAATGCCTTTAGGAATTATTACAAAAAACACACCTAAACGGCTGACCTTTGACCTTTCCGAAGGTTACACAGGTCTGAAACTCGGCACCCTAGATTAGCCTTAGTCCCTGATACACATACGGAAAAATCAGACTCCTGGCTCAATGCCTTTAGGAATTATTACAAAAAACACACCCGAACGGCTGACCATTGACCTTTCCGAAGGTTGCACAGGTCTGAAACTCGGCACCCTGGATCAGCCTTAGTCCCTGATACACACACGGAAAAATCAGACTCCTGGCTCAATGCCTTTAGGAATTATTACAAAAAACACACCAGAGCGGCTGACCTTTGACCTTTCCAAAGGTTGCACGGGTCTGAAACTCGGCACCCTGGATCAGCCAGGAGTCCCTGATACACATACGGAGAAATCAGCATCCGGGCTCATTGCCTTTAGGAATTATTGAAGAAAAGACAGTTTCCCACCTTTCTTACGTTTGAATTTTACAGACTGTGTTTTTGGCAGTTTTTTTTGGCCAGGGGGAAAAAAGCCCAAAGTCCTGTGTTCAAAAACTGAAAATCAGGTCATGTCAGACTCTATACAGTCTTAGACTCTTTGGCCAGAGTGGAAGTTTTGGAGGGACTACATTTCTACAGGTCGCAAGGAGTGTGAATATTTCATATGTCGTTTGGGGTCCCAAGACTAGCGGAACGACGAGGGTACATTAGTATATCTTATAAGACGTTAACTTTATTTGTGAGGTTTATGTTATGGGACAGTAGAAAATGAAAAAAAATCAGAAAACAGTCATATTCCAGCTGAATGCGCACAAAAACAGACACAAATAGAAAAACACATCCAAACAGTGAAATCATTGCAAAATCAAACACTGAGGGTACCGGAGAAGATCTTATAACATGTTAACTTTATTTGTGAGGTTTATGTTATGGGACAGTAGAAAAATGAAAAAAAATCAGAAAACAGTCGTATCCCTGCTGAATGCACACAAAAACAGACACAAATAGAAAAACACATCCAAACAGTGAAATCATTGCAAAATCAAACACTGAAGGTATATAACTATATCTTATAAGATTTTTACTTTATTTGTGAGGTTTATGTTATGGGACAGTAGAAAAATGAAAAAAATCCGAAAACAGCCGTATCCCTGCTGAATGTGCACAAAAACAGACAAAAATAGAAAAACACATCCAAACAGTGAAATCATTATAAATTCAAACACTGAGGGTACATCAATATACCTTATAAGATGTTAACTTCATATTATAGGACAGTAGAAAAAAGATTAAAATACCCTCGATCAGCCTTAGTCCCTGATACGCATACGGAAAAATCAGACTCCTGGCTTAATGCCTTTAGGAATTATTACAAAAAACACACCCGAACGGCTGACCTTTGACCTTTCCGAAGGTTACACAGGTCTGAAACTCTGCACCTGTGATAAGCCTAAATCCCTGATACACATACGGAAAAATCAGACTCCTGGCTCAATGCCTTTAGGAATTATTACAAAAAACACACCCGAACGGCTGACCTTTGACCTTTCCGAAGGTTGCACAGGTCTGAAACTTGGCACCCTAGATCAGCCTTAGTCCCTGATACACATAAGGAAAAATCAGACTCCTGGCTTAATGCCTTTAGGAATTATTACAAAAAACACACCAGAGCGGCTGACCTTTGACCTTTACAAAGGTTGCACAGGTCTGAAACTCGGCACCCTAGATCAACCTTAGTCCCTGATACACATAAGGAAAACTCAGACTCCTGGCTTAATGCCTTTAGGAATTATTACAAAAAACACACCTAAACGGCTGACCTTTGACCTTTCCGAAGGTTACACAGGTCTGAAACTCGGGACCCTAGATTAACCTTAGTCCCTGATACACATACGGTAAAAATCAGACTCCTGGCTCAATGCTTTTAGGAATTATTACAAAAAACACACCCGAACGGCTGACCATTGACTTTTCCGAAGGTTGCACAGGTCGAAACTCTGCACCCGGGATAAGCCTAAATCCCTGATACACATACGGAAAAATCAGACTCCTGGCTCAATGCCTTTAGGAATTATTACAAAAAACACACCCGAACGGCTGACCATTGACCTTTCCGAAGGTTGCACAGGTCTGAAACTCGGCATCCAGGATCAGCCTTAGTCCCTGATACACACACGGAAAAATCAGACTCCTGGCTCAATGCCTTTAGGAATTATTACAAAAAAACACACCAGAGCGGCTGACCTTTGACCTTTCCAAAGGTTGCACCGGTCTGAAACTCGGCACCCTGGATCAGCCAGGAGTCCCTGATACACATACGGAGAAATCAGCATCCGGGCTCATTGCCTTTAGGAATTATTGAATAAAAGACAGTTTCCCACCTTTCTTACGTTTGAATTTTACAGACTGTGTTTTTGGCAGTTTTTTTTGGCCAGGGGGAAAAAAGCCCAAAGTCCTGTGTCCAAAAACTGAAAATCAGGTCATGTCAGACTCTATACAGTCTTAGACTCTTTGGCCAGAGTGGAAGTTTTGGAGGGACTACATTTCTACAGGTCGCAGGAGTGTGAATATTTCATATGTCGTTTGGGGTCCCAAGACGAGCGGAACGACGAGAAATCAGAAAACAGTCATATTCCAGCTGAATGCGCACAAAAACAGACACAAATAGAAAAACACATCCAAACAGTGAAATCATTGCAAAATCAAACACTGAGGGTACCGAAGAAGATCTTATAACATGTTAACTTTATTTAACATGTTATCAGATCAGCCTTAGTCCCTGATACACATAAGGAAAACTCAGACTCCTGGCTTAATGCCTTTAGGAATTATTACAAAAAACACACCTAAACGGCTGACCTTTGATCTTTCCGAAGGTTACACAGGTCTGAAACTCGGGACCCTAGATTAACCTTAGTCCCTGATACACATACGGAAAAATCAGACTCCTGGCTCAATGCTTTTAGGAATTATTACAAAAAACACACCCGAACGGCTGACCATTGACCTTTCCGAAGGTTGAATAGGTCTGAAACTCGGCATCCAGGATCAGCCTTAGTCCCTGATACACACACGGAAAAATCAGACTCCTGGCTCAATGCCTTTAGGAATTATTACAAAAAAACACACCAGAGCGGCTGACCTTTGACCTTTCCAAAGGTTGCACCGGTCTGAAACTCGGCACCCTGGATCAGCCAGGAGTCCCTGATACACATACGGAGAAATCAGCATCCGGGCTCATTGCCTTTAGGAATTATTGAAGAAAAGACAGTTTCCCACCTTTCTTACGTTTGAATTTTACAGACTGTGTTTTTGGCAGTTTTTTTTGGCCAGGGGGAAAAAAGCCCAAAGTCCTGTGTCCAAAAACTGAAAATCAGGTCATGTCAGACTCTATACAGTCTTAGACTCTTTGGCCAGAGTGGAAGTTTTGGAGGGACTACATTTCTACAGGTCGCAGGAGTGTGAATATTTCATATGTCGTTTGGGGTCCCAAGACGAGCGGAACGACGAGGGTACATTAGTATATCTTATAAGATGTTAACTTTATTTGTGAGGTTTATGTTATGGGACAGTAGAAAATGAAAAAAAATCAGAAAACAGTCGTATTCCAGCTGAATGCGCACAAAAACAGACACAAATAGAAAAACACATCCAAACAGTGAAATCATTGCAAAATCAAACACTGAGGGTACCGAAGAATATCTTATAAGATGTTAACTTTATTTGTGAGGTTTATGTTATGGGACAGTAGAAAAATGAAAAAAAATCAGAAAACAGTCGTATTCCAGGTGAATGCGCACAAAAACAGACAAAAATAGAAAAACACATTCAAACAGTGAAATCATTGCAGAATCAAACACTGAAGGTATATAACTATATCTTATGAGATGTTAACTTTATTTGTGAGGTTTATGTTATGGGACAGTAGAAAAATGAAAAAAAATCAGAAAACAGTCGTATCCCTGCTGAATGCGCACAAAAACAGACACAAATAGAAAAACACATCCAAACAGTGAAATCATTGCAAAATCAAACACTGAAGGTATATAACTATATCTTATGAGATGTTAACTTTATTTGTGAGGTTTATGTTATGGGACAGTAGAAAACTGAAAAAAAATCAGAAAACAGTCGTATCCCTGCTGAATGCGCACAAAAACAGACACAAATAGAAAAACACATCCAAACAGTGAAATCATTGCAAAATCAAACACTGAAGGTATATAACTATATCTTATGAGATGTTAACTTTATTTGTGAGGTTTATGTTATGGGACAGTAGAAAATGAAAAAAAATCAGAAAACAGTCATATTCCAGCTGAATGTGCACAAAAACAGACACAAATAGAAAAACACATCCAAACCGTGAAATCATTGCAAAATCAAACACTGAGGGTACCGAAGAATATCTTATAAGATGTTAACTTTATTTGTGAGGTTTATGTTATGGGACAGTAGAAAAATGAAAATAATCCGAAAACAGCCGTATCCCTACTGAATGCGCACAAAAACAGACACAAATAGAAAAACACATCCAAACAGTGAAATCATTATAAATTCAAACACTGAGGGTACATCAATATACCTTATAAGATGTTAACTTCATATTATAGGACAGTAGAAAAAAGATTAAAATACCCTCAATCAGCCTTAGTCCCTGATACACATACGGAAGACTCAGACTCCTGGCTTAATGCCTTTAGGAATTATTACAAAAAACACACCTAAACGGCTGACCTTTGACCTTTCCGAAGTTTACACAGGTCTGAAACTCGGCACCCTAGATTAGCCTTAGTCCCTGATACACATACGGAAAAATCAGACTCCTGGCTCAATGCCTTTAGGAATTATTACAAAAAACACACCCGAACGGCTGACCATTGACCTTTCCGAAGGTTGCACAGGTCTGAAACTCGGCACCCTGGATTAGCCTTAGTCCCTGATACACACACGGAAAAATCAGACTCCTGGCTCAATGCCTTTAGGAATTATTACAAAAAACACACCAGAGCGGCTGACCTTTGACCTTTCCAAAGGTTGCACGGGTCTGAAACTCGGCACCCTGGATCAGCCAGGAGTCCCTGATACTCATACGGAGAAATCAGCATCCGGGCTCATTGCCTTTAGGAATTATTGAAGAAAAAACCGTTTCCCACCTGTCTTATGTTTGAATTTTACAGACTGTGTTTTTGGCAGTTTTTTTTGGCCAGGGGGAAAAAAGCCCAAAGTCCTGTGTCCAAAAACCGAAAAATCAGGTCATGTCAGACTCTATACAGTCTTAGACTCTTTGGCCAGAGTGGAAGTTTTGGAGGGACTACATTTCTACAGGTGGCAGGAGTGTGAATATTTCATATGTCGTTTGGGGTCCCAAGACGAGCGGAACGACGAGGGTACATTAGTATATCTTATAAGATGTTAACTTTATTTGTGAGGTTTATGTTATGGGACAGTAGAAAATTTAAAAAAATCAGAAAACAGTCGTATTCCAGCTGAATGCGCACAAAAACAGACACGAATAGAAAAACACATTCAAACAGTGAAATCATTGCAAAATCAAACACTGAAGGTATATAACTATATCTTACAAGATTTTAACTTTATTTGTGAGGTTTATGTTATGGGACAGTAGAAAAATGAAAAAAATCCGAAAACAGCCGTATGCCTGCTGAATCCGCACAAAAACAGACACAAATAGAAAAACACATCCAAACAGTGAAATCATTATAAATTCAAACACTGAGGGTACATCAATATACCTTATAAGATGTTAACTTCATATTATAGGACAGTAGAAAAAAGATTAAAATACCCTCGATCAGCCTTAGTCCCTGATACACATACGGAAAAATCAGACTCCTGGCTCAATGCCTTTAGGAATTATTACAAAAAACACACCCGAACGGCTGACCATTGACCTTTCCGAAGGTTGCACGGGTCTGAAACTCGGCACCCTGGATCAACCTTAGTCCCTGATACACACACGGAAAAATCAGACTCCTGGCTCAATGCCTTTAGGAATTATTACAAAAAACACACCAGAGCGGCTGACCTTTGACCTTTCCAAAGGTTGCACCGGTTTGAAACTCTGCACCCTGGATCAGCCAGGAGTCCCTGATACACATACGGAGAAATCAGCATCCGGGCTCATTGCCTTTAGGAATTATTGAAGAAAAGACAGTTTCCCACCTTTCTTACGTTTGAATTTTACAGACTGTGTTTTTGGCAGTTTTTTTTGGCAAGGGGGAAAAAATCCCAAAGTCCTGTGTCCAAAAACTGAAAAATCAGGTCATGTCAGACTCTATACAGTCTTAGACTCTTTGGCCAGAGTGGAAGTTTTGGAGGGACTACATTTCTACAGGTCGCAGGAAGTGTGAATATTTCATATGTCGTTTGGGGTCCCAAGACGAGCGGAACGACGAGGGTACATTAGTATATCTTATAAGATGTTAACTTTATTTGTAAGGTTTATGTTATGGGACAGTAGAAAATGAAAAAAAATCAGAAAACAGTCGTATTCCAGCTGAATGCGCACAAAAACAGACACAAATAGAAAAACACATTCAAACAGTGAAATCATTGCAAAATCAAACACTGAAGGTATATAACTATATCTTATGAGATGTTAACTTTATTTGTGAGGTTTATGTTATGGGACAATAAAAAAATGAAAAAAATCCGAAACAGCCGTATCCCTGCTGAATGCGCACAAAAACAGAGACAAATAGAAAAACACATCCAAACAGTGACATCATTGCAAAATATAACACTGAAGGTATATAACTATATCTTATAAGATTTTAACTTTATTTGTGAGGTTTATGTTATGGGACAGTAGAAAAATGAAAAAAATCCGAAAACAGCTGTATCCCTGCTGAATCCGCACAAAAACAGACACAAATAGAAAAACACATCCAAACAGTGAAATCATTATAAATTCAAACACTGAGGGTACATCAATATACCTTATAAGATGTTAACTTCATATTATAGGACAGTAGAAAAAAGACTAAAATACCCTCGATCTGCCTTAGTCCCTGATACACATACGGAAAAATCAGACTCCTGGCTCAATGCCTTTAGGAATTATTACAAAAAACACACCAGAGCGGCTGACCTTTGACCTTTCCAAAGGTTGCACCGGTCTGAAACTCGGCACCCTGGATCAGCCAGGAGTCCCTGATACACATACGGAGAAATGAGCATCCGGGCTCATTGCCTTTAGGAATTATTGAAGAAAAGACAGTTTCCCACCTTTCTTACGTTTGAATTTTACAGACTGTGTTTTTGGCAGTTTTTTTTGGCCAGGGGGAAAAAATCCCAAAGTCCTGTGTCCAAAAACTGAAAATCAGGTCATGTCAGACTCTATACAGTCTTAGACTCTTTGGCCAGAGTGGAAGTTTTGGAGGGACTACATTTCTACAGGTCGCAGGAGTGTGAATATTTCATATGTCGTTTGGGGTCCCAAGACCAGCGGAACGACGAGGGTACATTAGTATATCTTAAGAGATGTTAACTTTATTTGTGAGGTTTATGTTATGGGACAGTAGAAAATGAAAAAAAATCAGAAAACAGTCGTATTCCAGCTGAATGCGCACAAAAACAGACACAAATAGAAAAACACATCCAAACAGTGAAATCATTGCAAAATCAAACACTGAGGGTACCGAAGAATATCTTATAAGATGTTAACTTTATTTGTGAGGTTTATGTTATGGGACAGTAGAAAAATGAAAAAAATCCGAAAACAGCCGTATCCCTGCTGAATGCGCACAAAAACAGACACAAATAGAAAAACACATCCAAACAGTGAAATCATTATAAATTCAAACACTGAGGGTACATCAATATACCTTATAAGATGTTAACCTCATATTATAGGACAGTAGAAAAAAGATTAAAATACCCTCGATCAGCCTTACTCCCTGATACACATACGGAAAAATCAGACTCCTGGCTTAATGCCTTTAGGAATTATTACAAAAAACAAACCTAAACGGCTGACCTTTGACCTTTCCGAAGGTTGCACAGGTCTGAAACTCGGCACCCTGGATCAACCTTAGTCCCTGATACACACACGGAAAAATCAGACTCCTGGCTCAATGCCTTTAGGAATTATTACAAAGAACACACCAGAGTGGCTGACCTTTGACCCTTCCAAAGGTTGCACCAGTCTGAAACTCGGCACCCTGGATCAGCCAGGAGTCCCTGATACACATACGGAGAAATCAGCATCCGGGCTCATTGCCTATAGGAATTATTGAAGAAAAGACAGTTTCCCACCTGTCTTACGTTTGAATTTTACAGACTGTGTTTTTGGCAGTTTTTTTTGGCCAGGCGGATAAAAGCCCAAAGTCCTGTGTCCAAAAACTGAAAATCAGGTCATGTCAGACTCTATACAGTCTTAGACTCTTTGGCCAGAGTGGAAGTTTTGGAGGGACTACATTTCTACAGGTCGCAGGAAGTGTGAATATTTCATATGTCGTTTGGGGTCCCAAGCATGCGGAACGACGAGGGTACATTAGTATATCTTATAAGATGTTAACTTTATTTGTGAGGTTTATGTTATGGGACAGTAGAAAATGAAAAAAAATCAGAAAACAGTCGTATTCCAGCTGAATGCGCACAAAAACAGACACAAATAGAAAAACACATTCAAACAGTGAAATCATTGCAAAATCAAACACTGAAGGTATATAACTATATCTCAAGAGATGTTAACTTTATTTGTGAGGTTTATGTTATGGGACAGTAGAAAAATGAAAAAAAAAAGAAAACAGCAGTATCCCTGCTGAATGCGCACAAAAACAGACACAAATAGAAAAACACATCCAAACAGTGAAATCATTGCAAAATCAAACACTGAAGGTATATAACTATATCTTATGAGATGTTAACTTTATTTGTGAGGTTTATGTTATGGGACAATAAAAAAATGAAAAAAATCAGAAAACAGCCGTATCCCTGCTGAATGCGCACAAAAACAGACACAAATAGAAAAACACATCCAAACAGTGAAATCATTATAAATTCAAACACTGAGGGTAAATCAATATACCTTATAAGATGTTAACTTCATATTATAGGACAGTAGAAAAAAGATTAAAATACCCTCGATCAGCCTTAGTCCCTGATACACATACGGAAAAATCAGACTCCTGGCTTAATGCCTTTAGGAATTATTACAAAAAACACACCTAAACGGCTGACCGTTGACCTTTCCGAAGGTTACACAGGTCTGAAACTCGGCACCCTAGATTAGCCTTAGTCCCTGATACACATACGGAAAAATCAGACTCCTGGCTCAATGCCTTTAGGAATTATTACAAAAAACACACCCGAACGGCTGACCATTGACCTTTCCGAAGGTTGCACAGGTCTGAAACTCGGCACCCTGGATCAGCCTTAGTCCCTGATACACACATGTGAAAATCAGACTCCTGGCTCAATGCCTTTAGGAATTATTACAAAAAACACACCAGAGCGGCTGACCTTTGACCTTTCCGAAGGTTGCACAGGTCTGAAACTCGGCACCCTAGATCAGCCTTAGTCCCTGATACACATAAGGAAAACTCAGACTCCTGGCTTAATGCCTTTAGGAATTATTACAAAAAACACACCTAAACGGCTGACCTTTGACCTTTCCGAAGGTTGCACAGGTCTGAAACTCGGCACCCTGGATCAACCTTAGTCCCTGATACACACACGGAAAAATCAGACTCCTGGCTCAATGCCTTTAGGAATTATTACAAAAAACACACCCGAACGGCTGACCTTTGACCTTTACGAAGGTTGCACAGGTCTGAAACTCGGCACCCTGGATCAGCCAGGAGTCCCTGATACACATACGGAGAAATCAGCATCCGGGCTCATTGCCTTTAGGAATTATTGAAGAAAAGACAGTTTCCCACCTTTCTTACGTTTGAATTTTACAGACTGTGTTTTTGGCAGTTTTTTTTGGCCAGGGGGAAAAAAGCCCAAAGTCCTGTGTCCAAAAACTGAAAATCAGGTCATGTCAGACTCTATACAGTCTTAGACTCTTTGGCCAGAGTGGAAGTTTTGGAGGGACTACATTTCTACAGGTCGCAGGTGTGTGAATATTTCATATGTCGTTTGGGGTCCCAAGACGAGCGGAACGACGAGGGTACATTAGTATATCTTATAAGATGTTAACTTTATTTGTGAGGTTTATGTTATGGGACAGTAGAAAATTTAAAAAAATCAGAAAACAGTCGTATTCCAGCTGAATGCGCATAAAACAGACACAAATAGAAAAACACATCCAAACAGTGAAATCATTGCAAAATCAAACACTGAGGGTACCGAAGAATATCTTATAAGATGTTAACTTTATTTGTGAGGTTTATGTTATGGGACAGTAGAAAAATGAAAAAAAATCAGAAAACAGTCGTATTCCAGGTGAATGCGCACAAAAACAGACAAAAATAGAAAAACACATTCAAACAGTTGAAATAAACTGCCCCTTTGTTTCACCATACATGCATGGCAGAAATGTTCGCTTCCAAGATTTTTTGTAATAAAAACATTACAGATTAATCCTCTGCATTCTTTGTGCTTTTGGATTTTCTTTTGAGGATCTCTTTGGCTGTGTTGATGCAAATTGCTTCAAATTTGGTGTAAGTTATTTTTTTATGTAATATAAATCTACCACTGTCAGGGAATATCAACATTTTTCATTATCATATAACACAGCCAATTCAATCAATATCTGAAGCTAAAATTATGTTAGTGTATTTTAGGGATATCATAATGAATGTTTGTGTGTGTGTGTGTGCTGATTGAGTAATATGAACTTTTAAAACAGCAATGAAAGGCTGGTTCATTCATCTTTTACATGTCATTTAGCAGACGTTTCATCAAAGCGACTTACACCTTCATATTTATGAACATCAGCTTGTGTTCCTTTCTGTCTGTAGATGAGTGGGAGCCACTGATATCACAGCACCTCCACACAAAGTGTTTGGCACCGTCAGTTTGACTGGAAACACTGCTCTTATTGAACCCCATCAGCTTTTTGAAATGTTGGCTCCTGATTGGAGTTTCTCGCAGATTTACAGTGACTGACAGCAGCCGTTTCCTTTTTGTTTTTAAATAAATGTCCTAAAATGGTGACAAATTCCCATAATCAGTTTTAAGAACACTAAATCACAGTGGAAAGATTAGAAATGCTGCCTGTGGTACCTGTAAACGTGGTAACATGGTGAACTGTGCCCTGGCAACAATCTAATATTTATGCACTTTGAAGCCTTCGCCATGTGAAACTGCTGCACAGCTCTGATCTCAGCTGCTGCCGAGGTCAACACCTCGCTTGTTTACTGAAACTTTAAAAAAAGAAAAAGTGCCACCAAATCATAAAGCGACTGCACTTTCTTCAAGTCCACATTGATTCATTTTCTCCACACATTGGACTTAAATGAGCCTGGAAGGGTCTGCTGTGCGAGGACCATTATCCATTTGGAGCTAATGAAACTCATTTTTACCAGAGACAGATAGACTGAGTCTCCACCTTTTTTTCCACACATAAAAAAACATGCACTGTAGTTGACTTGAATGTTCAGACATATCTACCTTCATTTCAACCAGCTAGTCAGTGAGTGAACATTTGTTTGTCAAAGGATTTTCTTGTGGCGTTTTTTTTTTTCGATGACACATTGTTAAGTTATTGTTGTATGTGTTCTAATCCATATGTATGTGCATATCATTTCTAATGTATAGATTATCATGCTTATCTTTTATGATCTGTTTTATGTTCTTTCTTTTACATGCACTTCAAGAAGTCTTACTTTCCTTTACGTTGTCAGTGCCCTTTTTATGTGAAGGCTTCTTTTCTATAAACGTGAGAGCGTCATTGTCAGAAGGCACTGATGATATGAGAATAGAATAAACAAAACCTGTCAGTGTGACGGATTGAATTGTCTCTGTATTACCAGCTGTTATTTTATTTAATAATTTGTTCAAAATGCCATTTTAATATCAGTATTTTTGTATTTTCTTATGCTTTGTTGTAATTACCTGAGGGCAACAGTAGGGGAAGCGTAGCACTGTTGAGCTACTTTACGCTGCACTCCTTTCTCTCAGTCATTAACATCCGTGATCTGAGGAAAGTGTGTGTCTGTGTATTCTTCACTCATTATTCCCCTTTTCAGGGCTTTTACATCAACATTCAAGGTGGTATTGTTTGAATTATGGCAGATGAAGTAAGAAACGCGACACACATTCACGGTGCATTAAGAAGTCACAGTGACCTGTCCAGGGTGCACCCCGTCTGACATCCTACGGTTCGTGTTCACACTGAATGAGACACATTGTAATACAAGACCAGAACTGGATGATTGGATATTTCAGAGAGCAGCAATCTGAGAAACTTAAGTGATGGAAAAATAAATAACCACTCTTGCTCTCTTTTTTTGAAAAATGCGGGCTTCTGGAAATCACTTCACACATGCAACAGACGTGACTTACACAGAAATTACAGCTCCTTCAGGTAAATGTTTTGGTACTTTGTTATCCCTGAATGAATGGATATGATGTTTCACTGATCAATGCATCTGTATGATAAATATTACAGCACCTTGTGATTTTTTTTTTTGGATTTCAAATGATATTGTATAACAACAATATTTCTTATTCTTATCACCATCAGACAACACTTCATCTGTAGCTGAGATGGAAACAGGGTCGTCAGATCAAGAGGCACAGACATGTCAGGAGGATGCTGCTCCAATGGACAACACAGGTGGACAGCAGGGTGCCACACTGAAAATCCCTGCATTCACCAGGGGCCACAGCCAACTGGATGCAAAAGATGTGGAACAGAACAGCAAACTAGCTCACGTCAGGATCCACGTGGAACGAGTTATTGGTTGTATGCACACCAAGTTTAACATTAAAGGGACCATGCGCCTGGGTGTTGTGGTCAAATACGAAGGCGAGGAAAAGACTTTACTTGATAAGATTGTTGTTATATGCTCTGACCAATATGTGCCCAAGTGTTGTTCTGAAGCTACCTAACACCCAAGACACCTAACACCTAACAAAAAGAGCTAAGTTACAGTCAAAAAGTGTCAACCATATTAACAGTTTAAGGACCAATTGTGGTTCAGGTCAAATGGGATTCAGAGTCAGATTCAGATTTGCCATTGTCGTAGTCGTCAATCCAGTCAGAAGGAGAATATAAATCAGGGAGCTCCTAATTGGGAAGGGTGGAATAATTCATCATTTGGACAGACTTATCAATTGCACTTTTCAGAGTCATCATAATCACTTTTTAACATGTGGAAATGAGCATTTCGTGGGTTGTATTCCACAGTACAAATGACTGGGTGAGGTATAATCTGTCAAATATTAGCCTCATGAATGAACTTTTCAGGCAAAATAATGACATAACAGGACAAGAACACAACGAGACACTGCGACTTGGGCTAGCTACGGTAAGTAAAGACATTAAAGACCTTAAAGAGCTATGACACAAACTAACCACACTAAAAGACGAACTGAAAAAGGAAATTAAAGAAGAAATGATCAATCTACAACAAGAGATTGAGCGTAAACTAACAGATAATATAAATGAACTACAGACACAGAAGGGAAATCTTGCTGAAGCCCAAGCCCACGACAGATGCAAGAAAAGATCGAAGGGAGGTCGAGGAGGAACAACATACTAATACGTCATACTACATGTGATGTCCACAGACTGTCGGCAACTGATTGGCAGGGTGTCCGCACTGGAAGAGTCGAGTGGCATATTTCAGTTCATTGACTGTGTTACAGGGAGTCTGCACTCCAGTCATGCAGAAAGATTCTGTGAACAAATCTTTTTTAACCCTCTGCATTCTTCGTGCATTTGGATTTTTTTGTGGATATCTTTGGCTGTGTTGATGTAAATTGCTTGAAATTTGGTGTAGGTGAAGTTAATTTTTATGTAATATAAAGCTACCACTGTCAGGGAATATCAACATTTTTCATTTTCATATAACATACAGCAGGCCATTTTAATCAATATCTGAAGCTAAAATTATTTGGGTGTATTTTAGGGCTATCATAGTATGGTGTGAATGTGGGTTTAGGAATGAATGTGTGTGTGTGTGTGTGTGTGTGTGTGTGTGTGTGTATGTGTGTGTGTGTGTGTGTGTATGTGTATGTGTAACTCCAGGCACTCACATCAAGTTCAACTCGACATGATACACAGGCACCTACACCTACAAAGAGGCTCATACACACATTCACTCCTTTGAGCAAAAAAAACAAACAGGCATCTTGAGGGACTTCAAAGACTTGCCCTCTACGTGAACCCAAACAAAAGTCTGGTTTTGTTTACACAGGTGCAGTTACAGGTAAACAAAATGTTTCACTTTGTTTGGGGCTCAATTCATCCTGACTGTCAAAGACACAGCCTCAGACGCTGAAGCCCTCGACCTCATCAACCATCAGTCACAATGTACTGAAAAAGAAAAAGGTTAAATAATTTATCAAAACTAACCCTAACCCTATCATATTATAGTGATTACATGTAAAATAATTAAATCAAATCAAACATAAGCTAAATGTTTTGTATGACCTGTGTGATCATCCGTTTTTGATGAAGTTTAAAATCCATAATTTGTATTAGTAGTGTATGATTTCACTTTCACTGAACTCAGTACCACTTATACTTCATATACTAGTAGTATGGAGTACTTTTACTGTATACGTTTTGGAGGAATATAGGGTCAAAGTTCACTTTTTGAAACAAACAATAGGGTAATCATTTTTGATGAAGTATAAAATCCTTATTTTTTTTTTTATCACTAGTTTATGATTTTACTTTCCCTGGATTCAGTACCTCTTGTACTTCATATGCTGTGAATATGAAGTACTTTTAATGTATACTTTTGGAGTAACCTGGGCTCCCTTCACACCAAGCAGTCTTATTTCTGGTTTTCAAAATAAAGTCCTATCGGATGCGATTACAACATACTGAAAAATAAATGTTCAAATTATATGTCAATTTAATTTATTATATAACAATTATATCACATTATAGTGATTACATGTAAAATAATTGTTGAATATTTTCTAGTTTCTGTCATTTTTCAGCTTCTTAAATGTGAATATTTTTGACTTTCGGTTGCAATTATAGGTAAACACAATACTTTGTTTAGGGGCTCAATTCATCCTGACGGTCAAGACACAGCCTGAGATGCTGTGAAGCCCTCGACCTCATCAACCATCAGTCACAATGTACTGATTATATATTAATTATACATCAAAACAAACCCCAAGCCTATCACATTATAGTGATTACATGTAAAATAATTACATCAAATCAAGCATAAGGTAGATGTATTGTATGACCTGTGTAATCATCTGTTTTAAGTATAAAATTAATTCATATATTAGTAGTATGGAGTACTTTTACTGTATACTTATTGAGTAATCCTGGGTCAAATTTCCCTTCTTTTTTTTTTTACACTTGCACAATGATAACAATGTTCTTCTTGGTGCCAGTGATTTTATTGTGCAAGAAACACTGTGAATCTGTGAATATAGTAGAGAAGACGTTCATGAATAACCATCCATAATCTGTGTGGCGCTGTCTTTACTGTGAACTTCAAGTGGCAGTCACTCATTCATCATCCTCACGCTGACACCTTTTACAAATGACACAAGGCCTTTGAAATGATATAAGCAAGAAAAATAATGGGGGGCGTACCTCATATACTAGTAGTATGAAATACTTTTACTGTATATGTTTTGGAGGAATATAGGGTCACACTTCACTTTTTGCAACAAATAACAAGGTAATCATTTTTTGGCAACTGTAATTTCACAGTATTGTTTTGTCAGCTGCCTAAATTATGTAAAATCCGATTAATGCTATGCTATTTATTTAAATCAAGTCTCTAACACAACAAAGTGTGTAATAAATGAGGGTTAGGGTTAGGGTTATTACATGAAAGCCAGTGCATCTGAATACTTGATTTGATTACACTGAAATTATTTTCTTCACACATTTTGAATTTGAAAATGATCAGTGGGACCTGAGGAAGTGGACCTGAGGTGTTGCCAAGGGGGAAATAATCCTCACAGCAGGCTCCGTGCTAAGTGAAATTCATTTTTGTGTTGGGGATACAACTGCTCAAATGGATCAAATACCTGAAACTGTGTGAGAATTCCAAGCATCAATAAACCGTTGGATTCCGATGCTCCACCAGGTGAACCAAGGCGGCCTTCAGTGGAAGTGTGGTTCACTTCCTGTGGTTCTGTAAAAATGCAGAGCAGAAGGGAATTAAAAAAAAGTTTTATGTTGCTTTTAGGTTTCAAGTCCAGTCAATGGAACACATTTTAGGAAATATTAATGTTATTCCAAGATTATCTTTTACTTTTCATGCCATATAACTCAGAAAAGATTTGTGGGAAAAAGAAAGGCAAATAATTTCATGACCACTGTCTGATATAATCTAGTAACATGTATCGATATAGACACACAGGAGCTATATACACAACCACCCAGACACTCCACTGTCCAAGTACTGAAAAATACATACCCACACACACATCACATATGGTGTTGAGAGAAATAATGTTTAGAAACACTTTTAAATACCCTTGTTAATGCTGTCTCTGTGTATCCTGACAGTTTTTCTTGCACATACGGTGAGAGATAAAATTCTCCTCCATGGTCCACCCTCACTTGGTCCACAAAGGCCATAGGTCACGACAACATTCCTGCTTAAGCAATGAAAAGGGAAATAAAAAATAAAAAGACATTAACCGGCTCATTCTGTCATAAGGCCGTGTCTCAAATTCCACATCCTATCACAAGTTAATAAGACATATTTCACATATATACGGGGTAGAGTGGCTGAGTGGTTAAGACCGGTACCCTGTGTGCGAAAGACAGCATGGTCGTAATGGTCGCAAGTTCGACTCCGCCCCTGGCTGATTGTACTCAATTCCATTGTTAGTCGCTTTGGATAAAAGTGTCTGCTAAATGACATGTTATGGAATATTTTAATGGGTTCATCAACTGGCCGTCGCTTATTACAGTGCTGCTTCACAGTATGTATCCTTTCATTTATAAGACCACCTAAATACATAAAATACAAATACAATACAAACAATAGAAGAGAAGGGATGGAAACAACCATAGTTAGTGGAGAAGCGTTTTTTTTACATTGTGGACATGCAGCTCTACTGAAGAGGAACTAAGACCATAAACCCTTTAGAACAATGTTTGGAGGGCATCAGACTAATGTTTTACAAGGAGCACAGTAACCCCTAACTGAACATTTTAGGAGAGCAAGCAAAACATTTAGGGGTGCACACCTTAAATTGACTTGCAAAGCAAATATTCATATTTCCTCTCATTTTCACTGTATTACTGATCAATACTTTTATAATAATTGCAGAAATTGCAATGTGCTGTTTAGAATTCTAAGTGAATTATATTGTGCCCTTGTTTGTTGAAGAATAAGATCACATAAGAGACATTAAGTGTACAGAAAATGCAATCACTGTCATTACAGTACAATTATTAACTAGTGCTTGAAGTGGCCCGGTACTTTCCAGTACACAGAACCGGCACTTTTATTTCCGTACTGGGACTTTTCACAAGATGCTGGTAATCTCTTGAGATTATCAGTCCAATTCATGATTATGGTCCAGAGCAATAATATCTCAGGGTACACTATGTGACGTTCACCTGTTCTCGCAAAATTCCTTGAGTTTAGAGTTTTTATTTTCTATCTAATCTCTATCTGGAAGATGACCGCTGTGGCGACCATCATCATGCTTCAAAAGCATGAGTTAGCTCATCCACACACTCATACTTTCTGATATAATAAAAATAAACATGGAGCTGGCAAATTGAGGCTTGAAAATATCAGAGGACCGTGCACAGAAGGGATTAAGCTGTCCAGTATCCTGAACTATTTTGCTCAAAACAAGATCAATTGATAAAGTTAGGTTACCATGGAGATTTATTCTCTGAAGCTCTGCCAGACCAGGGTAAGAGCCAGTAGAGATTAAAACTACTGATGCTTCCATTTGGTTAGCTGTCACTCTTATTGGTAAATAATTGAATTAACCCCCATGAAAATATTATGCTGTATGTCAATCAATTTTACAATCATTCATGCCTACGGTGGTCATTATTAGAGGTTTGATAATATTCTACATATATTATTGCATTATTTTGTCAACATGAGGAGTTAAAGGCTCCAGAAGAAAAAAAAAACACTGAATGCTGACATTGTGAAAGGTCAACTGTTAAGAAACCGGTAAAGATCCGAAAACAGCCTTATCTCAGAGTATTGCGCACACGAACAGACACCGATAGAAAAACACATCCAAATTGTAAAATCATTGCAAAATCAAACAATGGGGGTACAGAAGTATATCTTTTAAGATGTTAACTTTATTTGTGAGGTTTATGTTATGGGACAGTAGAAAAATGAAAAAAATCAGAAAACAGCCGTATCCCAGCTGAATGCGCACAAAAACAGACACAACTGGAAAAACACATCCAAACAGTGAAATCATTGCAAAATTGAACACGTAGGGTACAGAAGTATATCTTATAAGATTTTAACTGTATTTGTGAGGTTAATGTTATGGGACAGTAGAAAAATGAAAAAAATCAGGAAACAGCTGTATCCTTGCTGAATGCGCACAAAAACAGAAACAAATAGAAAAACACATCCAAACAGTAAAATCATTGCAAAATCAAACACTGAGGGTATATAACTATATCTTATAAGATTGTAACTTTATTTGTGAGGTTTATGTTATGGGACAGTAGAAAACCTTTCCAAAGGTTACACAGGTCTGAAACTTGGCACCCTAGTTCAACCTTAGTCCCTGATACACATAAGAAAAAATCAGACTCCTGGCTCAATGCCTTTAGGAATTATTGAAGAAAAGATAGTTTCCCAAGCTATTTTACAGACTGGGAGTCTTTTTTGGCCGGGGGAAAAAAGCCCCAAGTCCTGTTTGTCCTGTGTCCAAAAACTGAAAATCAGGTCGTGTTATAGACTCTAATCTCAGCTGAATGCGCACACAAACAGACACCAATAGATAAACACATCCAAACAGTGAAATCATTGCAAAATCAAACACTGAGGGTACGAACTAAATATTTTAAGATGTTAACTTCATTTGTGAGTTTAATGTTATGGGACAGCAGAAAAATTTAAAAAATCCGGAAACAGCCTTATCTCAGCTGAATGCGCACACAAACAGACACCCATGGAAAAACACATCCAAACAGTGAAATATTTGCAAAATCAAACACTGAGGGTACAGAACTAAAACTATTAAGATGTTAACTTCATTTGTGAGTTTAATGTTATGGGACAGCAGAAAAATTTAAAAAATCCGGAAACAGCCTTATCTCAGCTGAATGCGCACACAAACAGACACCCATGGAAAAACACATCCAAACAGTGAAATATTTGCAAAATCAAACACTAAGGGTACATATGTATATCTTCTAAGATCTTAACTTCATTTGTGAGGTTTATGTTATGGGACAGCAGAAAATTTAAAAAAATCCGGAAACAGCCTTATCTCAGCTCAATAGGGCAGAAACAGACACTTATAGAAAAACACATCCCAACAGTGAAATCATTGCAAAATCAAACACTGAGGGCACAGAACTAAAACTTTTAAGATGTTATCTTCATTTGTGAGTTTAATGTTATGGGACAGCAGAAAAATTTAAAAAATCCGGAAACAGCCTTATCTCAGCTGAATGCGCACACAAACAGACACCCATGGAAAAACACATCCAAACAGTGAAATATTTGCAAAATCAAACACTGAGGGTACAGAACTAAAACTCTTAAGATGTTAACTTCATTTGTGAGTTTAATGTTATGGGACAGCAGAAAAATTTAAAAAATCCGGAAACAGCCTTATCTCAGCTGAATGCGCACACAAACAGACACCCATGGAAAAACACATCCAAACAGTGAAATATTTGCAAAATCAAACACTGAGGGTACAGAACTAAATCTTTTAAGTTGTTAACTTCATTTGTGAGGTTTATGTTATGGGACAGCAGAAAAATGAAAAAAATCCGGAAACAGCCTTATCTCAGCTGAATGCGCACACAAACAGACACTTATAGAAAAACACATCCCAACAGTGAAATCATTGCAAAATCAAACACTGAGGGTACAGAACTAAATCTTTTAAGATGTTAACTTCATTTGTGAGGTTAATGTTATGGGAAAGGAGAAAAATGAAAAAAATCCGGAAACAGCCTTATCTCAGCTGAATGCGCACACAAACAGACACCAATAGAAAAACACATCCCAACAGTGAAATCATTGCAAAATCAAACAGTGAGTGTACAGAACTAAATCTTTTAAGATGTGAACTTCATTTGTGAGGTTTATGTTATGGGACAGCAGGAAATTTAAAAAAATCCGGAAACAGCCTTATCTCAGCTCAATAGGGCAGAAACAGACACTTATAGAAAAACACATCCAAACAGTGAAATCATTGCAAAATCAAACACTGAGGGTACAGAACTAAATATTTTAGGTTGTTAACTTCATTTGTGAGGTTTATGTTATGGGACAGCAGAAAAATGAAAAAAATCCGGAAACAGCCTTATCTCAGCTGAATGCGCACACAAACAGACACTTATAGAAAAACACATCCCAATAGTGAAATCATTGCAAAATCAAACACTAAGGGTACATATGTATATATTCTAAGATGTTAACTTCATTTGTGAGGTTAATGTTATGGGAAAGTTGAAAATTAAAAAAAATCCGGAAACAGCCATATCTCAGCAGAATGCGCACACAAACAGACACCAATAGAAAAACACATCCAAACAGTGAAATCATTGCAAAATCAAACACTGAGGGTACAGAATTAAAACTTTTAAGATGTTAACTTCATTTGTGAGTTTAATGTTATGGGACAGCAGAAAAATTACAAAAATCCGGAAACAGCCTTATCTCGCTCAATAGGGCAGAAACAGACACTTATAGAAAAACACATCCCAACACTGAAATCATTGCAAAATCAAACACTGAGGTTAGAGAACTAAATCTTTTAAGATGTTAACTTCATTTGTGAGGTTAATGTTATGGGAAAGTTGAAAATTAAAAAAAATCCGGAAACAGCCATATCTCAGCAGAATGCGCACACAAACAGACACCAATAGAAAAACACATCCAAACAGTGAAATCATTGCAAAATCAAACACTAAGGGTACATATGTATATCTTCTAAGATCTTAACTTCATTTGTGAGGTTTATGTTATGGGACAGCAGAAAATTTAAAAAAATCCGGAAACAGCCTTATCTCAGCTCAATAGGGCAGAAACAGACACTTATAGAAAAACACATCCCAACAGTGAAATCATTGCAAAATCAAACACTGAGGGCACAGAACTAAAACTTTTAAGATGTTAACTTCATTTGTGAGTTTAATGTTATGGGACAGCAGAAAAATTTAAAAAATCCGGAAACAGCCTTATCTCAGCTGAATGCGCACACAAACAGACACCCATGGAAAAACACATCCAAACAGTGAAATATTTGCAAAATCAAACACTGAGGGTACAGAACTAAAACTCTTAAGATGTTAACTTCATTTGTGAGTTTAATGTTATGGGACAGCAGAAAAATTTAAAAAATCCGGAAACAGCCTTATCTCAGCTGAATGCGCACACAAACAGACACCCATGGAAAAACACATCCAAACAGTGAAATATTTGCAAAATCAAACACTGAGGGTACAGAACTAAATCTTTTAAGTTGTTAACTTCATTTGTGAGGTTTATGTTATGGGACAGCAGAAAAATGAAAAAAATCCGGAAACAGCCTTATCTCAGCTGAATGCGCACACAAACAGACACTTATAGAAAAACACATCCCAACAGTGAAATCATTGCAAAATCAAACACTGAGGGTACAGAACTAAATCTTTTAAGATGTTAACTTCATTTGTGAGGTTAATGTTATGGGAAAGGAGAAAAATGAAAAAAATCCGGAAACAGCCTTATCTCAGCTGAATGCGCACACAAACAGACACCAATAGAAAAACACATCCCAACAGTGAAATCATTGCAAAATCAAACAGTGAGTGTACAGAACTAAATCTTTTAAGATGTGAACTTCATTTGTGAGGTTTATGTTATGGGACAGCAGGAAATTTAAAAAAATCCGGAAACAGCCTTATCTCAGCTCAATAGGGCAGAAACAGACACTTATAGAAAAACACATCCCAACAGTGAAATCATTGCAAAATCAAACACTGAGGGTACAGAACAAAATCTTTTAAGATGTTAACTTCATTTGTGAGGTTAATGTTATGGGAAAGTTGAAAATTAAAAAAAATCCGGAAACAGCCATATCTCAGCAGAATGCGCACACAAACAGACACCTATAGAAAAACACATCCAAACAGTGAAATCATTTCAAAATCAAACACTGAGGGTACAGAACTAAAACTGTTAAGATGTTAAGTTCATTTGTGAGTTTAATGTTATGGGACAGCAGAAAAATTAAAAAAATCCGGAAACAGCCTTATCTCAGCTGAATGCGCACACAAACAGACACCCATGGAAAAACACATCCAAACAGTGAAATATTTGCAAAATCAAACACTGAGGGTACATAACTAAATCTTTTAAGTTGTTAACTTCATTTGTGAGGTTTATGTTATGGGAATGTAGAAAAATAAATAAAATCCGGAAACAGCCTTATCTCAGCTGAATGCGCACACAAACAGACACCAATAGAAAAACACATCCAAACAGTGAAATCATTGCAAAATCAAACACTGAGAGTACTGAAGTATATCTTATAAGGTGTACATTTCATTTGTTCAGTTAACTGTATGGTTATTTGTCATAATAAAACTTTTTTTCAACAAATGTTGCTTTCACAGCACACATTATTGTTGTAATCATATCATTATTATTAATATTATTATTATTATTGCTGTTAATATTATTATTGTTATCATCACCATCATTATATTTATATCATTAATACATTGACATTAAAAAAAAAACAAACTCGCGCATTCATTCTATTGGGAACAATGACATGATGATGCTGAAGCCACCTTCAGCATTCGCTTCCGATTTTCATTAAGTTTCGATTCCACCTTAAAAAAAAATGCACGTTTCGGCCAGTAGGGAGAAGTGCAAATTCAGGAATGGTTGCAATAGAATTCAGTCAGCATTCATATTTGAGATGGACTTTCTCCTATAGTCCAAAGTAGATATGGACATATAGCGGATCACTGGAAAAATAAGGAGCTGTAGTATGCAAAGCAGGTGACATATTTCATGGGAAATCATATTAGGCCACTAGAGGGCAGTGCAAAGTCACAAATTGTTGCAAAATAATTGTCAAAATCTTGACTTTTGAGCTTGATTTTCTCCAAAATTCTCAAACCAGGAAAATTCATCACAAATAACCCGATCACGATATGACAATATCAAAATTCTAAGATCATATCTTGTCTCATGTCATGATATAGCTATAATATTGTCATGCCTTCCTCATCATAGTTCACATTCCATTTGTCAGAGATAAAATATGAATCCATAACCCATTTTGAGAGGCAGGTTCTCATAAGGTTGGGAAGTGTCAACTAACTGGGTTGCCACTGATGGGTAGACTCCCCTGTTCAAATGTTGGAGTTTAGTATTTTGGGCAACACCATGTTAGTTTTTGAAACCAGAAACAACCATAGTTATAAGAGAAGGGATGGATACTGATAGCTTGTCCACTACAAATCCACCTATAACTGCAACTTTGCAAACATGAAATGCAGAGCTGTCAATCACACACGGTGGGACTGACAGCTCTGCATTTAAATGTAAAATTAAATTTACATTGTGGACATGCAGCTCTACTGAAGAGGAACTAAGACCATAAACCCTTTAGAACAATGTATGCAGGGCACCAGACTAACTTTTTACTAGGAGCACAGTAGCCCCCCCTATAACTGAATGTTTTAGGAGAGCAAGCAGAACATTTAGGGGCGCACACCTTAAACATTTCCTCTCATTTTCACTGTATTACTGATCAATACTTCGATAATAATTGAATAAATCGCAATGTGCTGTTTAGAATTCCCAGTGAATTTTATTGTGCACTTGTTTGTTGAAGAATAAGATCACATAAGAGACATTAAGTGTACATAAAATACCATCACTGTCACTACAGTACAATTATTAACTAGAAGTGGCCCGGTACTGTCCAGTACACAGAACCGGCACTTTTATTTGTGTACTGGCACATTTCACAAGATGCCGGTAATCTCTTATCAGTCCACTTGATTATGGTCCAGAGCAATAATGTCTCAGGGTACACTATGTGACATTCACCTGTTCTCGCAAAAGTCAAGTGTTTATTCCTTGAGTTTGGAGTTTTTATTTTCTATCTAATCTCTATATCTCTAAGACGACCGCTGTGGCGACCATCATCATGCTTCAAAAGCATGAGTTAGCTCATCCACACACTCATACTTTCTGATATAATAAAAATAAACATGGAGCTGGCAAGTTGAGGCTTGAAAATATCAGAGGACGATGCAGAAGGGATTAAGCTGGGCAATAGCCCGGTATCCTGGACTCTTGCTCAAAAATTAATAAATTGATAAAGTTGAACCTGAATTTTCCTTAACACTAAAACAAGGCCAGACCAAAAGTTTCACTCCCAGGGCTGGAGTATGCCAGGTGTAATATTATTAGATATTAATGTAGATGTTATGCAAGAATTTGATGCACAAGCCTGTTTTCTTTGTGTATTACCTTAATGACTCTGTCCTGGCAGTGCTGGATGATCTTACACAGCTCCTCTGTACCCTGAGACTCGAGACTCTGATGAAGGATCTGCTCAAACATCTAGTAAAACACAATTTGTAGTTTTGTACCTAACTTTGTGACATACATGCATGTAACACCAGACAAACTGACTCATATAGGAATATCCCATGAAATAATGTGATAATGTACTACACCCAGTTCCACAGTCTGTATTGTGGCATGTCTGTAGACAACTATATCTATTTAACTGTCCACTGAGTTATCAAACTGCCAAAAGATGTTCGCCTTTAGTTCTACTGTGTCCTTGATCAATGCCACAGTCAGAACCTCATCATTCAACTATTTGACAAACTCTAGTCAAACAGGAGCTACAGTGTAGGAAAATGATCAAGAAATAAAACGAGTGTCAACAAAATGATTAGCTCTCATAGAAACTTCCCATTGTGTTAACCAGTTAACCAATAACCTATATTAGACTGGTTAGTCAGTAGTTGAGGTTTCACCTCTCTCATGGGGATCTGGGCCCTTTGGACAAACACTGACGGGCTGCTCACGTTAAACTGTTGCTGCAGACCCTCAAGGCTCAGGTTCACCACCTTCTCATAGCAGCTGTGCATCTTAACTGGATGGAAAGCCAGCATAGAGATCTTCTCCATGTGCTGAGGAGGAGGACAAGAAGGGAGAGGAAGAGATGGATGAGGCATGGACAGATTTGGGAAAAATGTATAATTGTGTCTCACAATAAATATACTACTGCAAAAGTATCACTAATGTTATACTAGACAAATGCTGTTTAAATCACAAACATATTTGGAATAGGAGTATAGGAATTGCGGATAGATAACATTTGTTTTGTAAAGATCCAGATTCTTGTGCTTCAACTGCGAAAATCAGAGTGCATTTTCTATATATAATCATTATATATTGTGCTTCAATTTATTTTCTCATGTTATGGGTTTTATTTAAAGCGACACAATTTTCAACCTTCACGTAATGTCTCTAAGCAGGGATGGGAAGTATTTCTGATACATGTATTAAAAAAAATACATATTTAAAATACAAAATATGCTCTTTTCTGGAGATGATGAAAAATTCCTTCAGATTTTGTACCAATATATTTCCATTATGTGTATTTTATTTAAAATACTGTAACATACATCCTTTGAAAAAAAGTGATGACATAAGAAGACAAATTGCAGGATGCTGCTTCAGATTGGACGTCATGGTGCTTGTGCCTACTTTAATTTGCCAGGACTTGTTAAGATCACAATTAGTCTACATAAGAATTGAATTGAGTCAAGCAATTACCATCAGAGCTGAGTTTCAAGACTTTAGAGCTCACTCTGTCGTTTACATCGATGACAGTGTTAAAGTCGCCACATAAAATAATTTTGTATCCGACCAATAGCGGTTCTTCCAAGTCTTTTAAAAAGTTGAAAAATGTTTGTTCTCTCATGAGAGGTGTACACGTGTATTGTTCGTATTTTTTCTCCTCGGTAAAAACAATCCAACATGAGCAATCTACAAGGAATTAAATTAGGAAATCATTCGTTTTACGAATAATAGTGACATCACCAGTTTTAGAAAAAAGATCCCACCATCAGCTTTACTTTCGCCAATAGAAATTACACTTAGACCTTTGTTCCACATGCTGGATACCTTTACTCTTTACTTGTGTTCAGTCTCAGTTCTTGACAACATAATATGTCAAAGTCAGTTTTCAACAAGAATTTAATTTGTTGGGCTCTAAAAGAATTTGATTGGATGCCATGGGCATTCCAAGATGAAACTTTGGGGAAGGTCATAAATGTTTGGGGGGGAAGCTATGGTGTGGGTTTGTCGTCATTTTATAATATATATATATATTTATATATATTTATTTTATAACAAGCTTTTCTTTTCTTTTTCTCTACCTCTACAAAAGGTGTTTCATGATCATCATCAGGCTCTGGAGCGGGGAATTCAGGAGTGGGAGAGAAAGAGCCAAAGTTGTTGCTGTAAGGGGGGCTCTCTGCTACAGCCTGCGGATAAAGCGGGGTGCTGCCGACTCGCTGACCCTGACCCTTATACCTATTCCAAGCCCTACCAGTAGAGGTCCCCCAAACCCCAATTTATGAGCTGGAATAAAATGATATCAAAGTTTAGTTGGGGTGGCAAAAGACCCACGATAAGACTGGAAACTCTCCAGCTGCCAAAAGAAGGAGGGATGAGACTTCCAAAATTAAAGGAATACTACCATGCGGCCCAATTGAGATATATTGTAGGTTGGTGCAAACCAGACACAGTGAAATGAAATAGAAAAAGAGTTTGGAGAAAACCCAGTACAGAATATAATTGGGGATAAAGAAACATACAAGAAGATTCAAAACCAAATAGACACAATCACGATGTTCACATACAAAATATGGTTCAGCATAATAAAAAAATATAAGATACAGAAAGACACTAATTTATTGAATATGATAGCAATTTTACACCGACTAGGTACGATATAGGATTTAAACAGTGGACAACCAAGGGAATCACAGCATGGTGTGTTTTGGTGAAAGATGGACAGCTTGAGAGTTTCCAAAATATGACAGAAAAAAAGGATTTAGATAATCAATCATGAATTCTGTGGATTCCTGCAACTTAGAGACTACTATATGAAAGCGATCAGGATGGACCCCTCCTGAGAAGTGAATAGTGGGATCCAGATCATCATAATCAACGCATACCACAAACCACAATTAGAATTATATTGGGACTATATAAAAAAATGCTACAAAATACATACAAAAAAAAGATGGGAATCAGGATTTAACATAAAACTTAGTGATGAAGATTGGCTAAGATTGGTATAATCTGCCAGACATTAGCCTCATGTATGAAACAAAGTGATTTTGAAGCAGAAACATATTTAGGTTACAAGGTCAGAGCTGCAGTGACTTCCTGACAAGTACAAATGAGCATTTTATGGGTTGTACTGGCAACAGATATGACAAATGTTGGGTGGCTGGGAGATTATGTCAAAGATTACCCACAATATTAACTTTGAAGCATTGTTAGTTTTGTGTAGCATCAGATAAAACATGTACTCCCTCCCCTCTTAATTTGAAAAGAGGACATTTGTAATATGGAAATGATTGAATATTTGGTGGTTTTGAGGAGGACTGATGCAGGACAAAAGTATTAATCTTTTATGACAACAATTCTTGGGAGTGAACATTCCTGCCATATACTCAAGTGTATGGTGAAAACAATGTTCAGTGTTCTATTGATCTATTAATAAAATGTTTTCATTTGAATTCCAATTTGCCAAAGAGACCTTCTTACAAGAAAGTGTGCCATATGCACTAACACAGTGGAAATGAATCATAATGAAGCCTGAGGGTTAAGGAAACAGTTTGTCATCAACTAAATACTGTAGGTGTCCAAAGCCTGAGGGTCAACCTCTTTCCCCGGATGAAGCAGAATCCAGTCACGTTAACTGTGCGTTGTAAGAATGGAAAAGACTGTCATAAAAAAAAAATAATAATTACAACACCCACACTGTATCAACATTCAGAGTGGACCTAATTTTTAAGAATAGAGGGATAGATTTAGTGTATAGCCTACTTGTTAAATAGACAGGATACCTGCAGCAGCAGCACCAGCGAAGCTCTCTGAACAGATCAGCAATGTGACCGACAGTCCTCACAACCGAAGACGCAGCCGAAACACAGCAAGCGGTTCCGCGAAAACGGGAGCTTTGCAGCTGCGGGTCCGGGTGAGAGGACATCGGTTCTCACAGTGGAACTGTTCAGACAGAAAGTCTGGCTCCCGTGTAACGTCGCAGACAACACCATCTCAGAGATAGGATACTGACTGCATTTAAACACTAAACTTTCGCAAAAAACAGCAAAGCGAAAAAGAAAAAAAAGAGCATGGAACATTTACATGTGCATATATTATGATTAACTACATTTCGATTAATGCGTGTGTGTTTAAATGCATGTGTATGTATGTATTTTCAATGAGTGAAAAGACGTAGTTACTGTAATTAACGAACACATTTTAGCAATGGCCTGCTGTTCAGCTCATTATAATAATGTAAAATTTCACTTACCTCTACATTTTTGAGCATCTTCCTGTGACATGTCAATAGCCTCCCTCTACCACCAACTTCCCCAGTAATTCCTTGGTCAGCGACTGATGCTGCAACTCCATTACATGTTCATCCACCTGCTGAGCAGACACTAACCTGTTCACGTTTTGGATATTAATCCGCTGCTGCTGTGGTGGGGAACTACGTTGCGTTGGAGTGTGATGATGGTCGATAATTATCTTAAAGCTACAGTAGTCGTTGAAATAAACTGCCCCTTTGTTTCACCATACATGCATGGCAGAAATGTTCGCTTCCAAGATTTTTTGTAATAAAAACATTACAGATTAATCCTCTGCATTCTTTGTGCTTTTGGATTTTTTTTTGAGGATATCTTTGGCTGTGTTGATGCAAATTGCTTCAAATTTGGTGTAGGTGAAGTTATTTTCCACTGTCAGGGAATATCAACATTTTTCATGATCACATAACACACTATTCAATCAATATCTGAAGCTAAAATGATGTGGGTGTATTTTAGGATTTTAGGGATATCACGTGTGAATGTGGGTTTAGGAATAAATGTGTGTGTGTGTGTGTGTGTGTGTGTGTGTGTGTTTGTGTGTGTGTCTGTGTGTATGTGCAACTCCAGGCACTTCTTGTTCTCACATCAAGTTCGAATCGACATGATACACAGGCACCTACACCTACAAAGAGGCTCATACACACATTCACTCCTTTGAGTAAAAAAAACAAACAGGCATCTTGAGGGACTTCAAAGACTTGCCCTCTATGTGAACCCAAACAAAAGTCTGGTTTTGTTTACACAGGTGCAATTACAGGTAAACACAATGTTTCACTTTGTTTGGGGCTCAATTCATCCTGACTGTCAAAGACACAGCCTCAGACGCTGAAGACCTCGACCTCATCAACATCAGTCACAATGTACTGAAAAGAAAAAGGTTAAATAATTTATCAAAACTAACCCTAACCCTATCATATTATAGTGATTACATGTAAAATAATTACATCAAATCAAACATAAGCTAGATGTTTTGTATGACCTGTTTAAAATCCATAATTTGTATTAGTAGTGTATGATTTCACTTTCACTGAACTCAGTACCACTTATACTTCATATACTAGTAGTATGGAGTACTTTTACTGTATACGTTTTGGAGGAAAATAGGGTCAAAGTTCACTTTTTGCAACAAACAATAGGGTAACATTTTTTGATGAAGTATAAAATCCTTATTTTTTATCAGTAGTTTATGATTTTACTTTCACTGGACGTATTCAGCTGAGGTAAGGCTGTTTTCGGATTTTTTTCTTTTTTCTACTGTCCCATAATATAAACCTCACTAATGAAGTTAACATCATATAAGATATACTTCTGTACCCTCAGTGTTTGATTTTGCAATGATTTCACTGTTGGGATGTGTTTTTCTATTGGTGTCTGTTTGTGTGCGCATCCAGCCGAGATAAGGCTGTTTTCGTATTTTTGCTTTAAACAAAGAATGCTTTCAAAAATGGAAGTGTTAATCATTTATTTTCATCAATCAACAAATTGCAGTGAATAAACAAAAGAGAAATCTAAATCACCCTTTGTGAGGTTTATGTTATGGGACAGTAGAAAAATGAAAAAAATCCGAAAACAGCCGTATCCCTGCTGAATGCGCACAAAAACAGACACAAATAGAAAAACACATCCAAACAGTGAAATCATTATAAATTCAAACACTGAGGGTACATTAATATACCTTATAAGATGTTAACTTCATATTATAGGACAGTAGAAAAAAGATTAAAATACCCTCGATCAGCCTTAGTCCCTGATACACATAAGGAAAACTCAGACTCCTGGCTTAATGCCTTTAGGAATTATTACAAAAAACACACCTAAACGGCTGACCTTTGATCTTTCCGAAGGTTACACAGGTCTGAAACTCGGGACCCTAGATTAACCTTAGTCCCTGATACACATACGGAAAAATCAGACTCCTGGCTCAATGCTTTTAGGAATTATTACAAAAAACACACCCGAACGGCTGACCATTGACCTTTCCGAAGGTTGCACAGGTCGAAACTCTGCACCCGGGATAAGCCTAAATCCCTGATACACATACGGAAAAATCAGACTCCTGGCTCAATGCCTTTAGGAATTATTACAAAAAACACACCCGAACGGCTGACCATTGACCTTTCCGAAGGTTGCACAGGTCTGAAACTCGGCATCCAGGATCAGCCTTAGTCCCTGATACACACACGGAAAAATCAGACTCCTGGCTCAATGCCTTTAGGAATTATTACAAAAAAACACACCAGAGCGGCTGACCTTTGACCTTTCCAAAGGTTGCACCGGTCTGAAACTCGGCACCCTGGATCAGCCAGGAGTCCCTGATACACATACGGAGAAATCAGCATCCGGGCTCATTGCCTTTAGGAATTATTGAAGAAAAGACAGTTTCCCACCTTTCTTACGTTTGAATTTTACAGACTGTGTTTTTGGCAGTTTTTTTTGGCCAGGGGGAAAAAGGCCAAAGTCCTGTGTCCAAAAACTGAAAATCAGGTCATGTCAGACTCTATACAGTCTTAGACTCTTTGGCCAGAGTGGAAGTTTTGGAGGGACTACATTTCTACAGGTCGCAAGGAGTGTGAATATTTCATATGTCGTTTGGGGTCCCAAGACGAGCGGAACGACGAGGGTACATTAGTATATCTTATAAGATGTTAACTTTATTTGTGAGGTTTATGTTATGGGACAGTAGAAAATGAAAAAAAATCAGAAAACAGTTGTATTCCAGGTGAATGCGCACAAAACCAGACAAAAATAGAAAAACACTTCAAACAGTGAAATCATTGCAAAATCAAACACTGAAGGTATATAACTATATCTTATGAGATGTTAACTTTATTTGTGAGGTTTATGTTATGGAACAATAAAAAAATGAAAAAAATCAGACAACAGCCGTATCCCTGCTGAATGCACACAAAAACAGAGACAAATAGAAAAACACATCCAAACAGTGACATCATTGCAAAATATAACACTGAAGGTATATAACTATATCTTATAAGATTTTAACTTTATTTGTGAGGTTTATGTTATGGGACAGTAGAAAAATGAAAAAAATCAGAATACAGCCGTATCCCTGCTGAATCCGCACAAAAACAGACACAAATAGAAAAACACATCCAAACAGTGAAATCATTGCAAAATCAAACACTGAAGGTATATAACTATATCTTATGAGATGTTAACTTTATTTGTGAGGTTTATGTTATGGGACAGTAGAAAAATGAAAAAAATCAGAAAACAGCCGTATCCCTGCTGAATGCGCACAAAAACAGACACAACTAGAAAAACACATCCAAACAGTGAAATCATTATAAATTCAAACACTGAGGGTACATCAATATACCTTATAAGATGTTAACTTCATATTATAGGACAGTAGAAAAAAGATTAAAATACCCTCGATCAGCCTTAGTCCCTGATACACATACGGAAGACTCAGACTCCTGGCTTAATGCCTTTAGGAATTATTACAAAAAACACACCTAAACGGCTGACCTCTGACCTTTCCGAAGGTTACACAGGTCTGAAACTCGGCACCCTAGATTAGCCTTAGTCCCTGATACACATACGGAAAAATCAGACTCCTGGCTCAATGCCTTTAGGAATTATTACAAAAAACACACCCGAACGGCTGACCATTGACCTTTCCGAAGGTTGCACAGGTCTGAAACTCGGCACCCTGGATCAGCCAGGAGTCCCTGATACACATACGGAGAAATCAGCATCCGGGCTCATTGCCTTTAGGAATTATTGAAGAAAAGACAGTTTCCCACCTGTCTTACGTTTGAATTTTACAGACTGTGTTTTTGGCAGTTTTTTTTGGCCAGGGGGAAAAAAGCCCAAAGTCCTGTGTCCAAAAACTGAAAATCAGGTCATGTCAGACTCTTTACAGTCTTAGACTCTTTGGCCAGAGTGGAAGTTTTGGAGGGACTACATTTCTACAGGTCGCAGGAGTGTGAATATTTCATATGTCGTTTGGGGTCCCAAGACGAGCGGAACGACGAGGGTACATTAGTATATCTTATAAGATGTTAACTTTATTTGTGAGGTTTATGTTATGGGACAGTAGAAAATGAAAAAAAATCAGAAAACAGTCGTATTCCAGCTGAATGCGCACAAAAACAGACACAAATAGAAAAACACATCCAAACAGTGAAATCATTGCAAAATCAAACACTGAAGGTATATAACTATATCTCATGAGATGTTAACTTTATTTGTGAGGTTTATGTTATGGGACAGTAGAAAAATGAAAAAAAATCAGAAAACAGTCGTATTCCAGGTGAATGCGCACAAAAACAGACACAAATAGAAAACACATCCAAACAGTGAAATCATTGCAAAATCAAACACTGAAGGTATATAACTATATCTTATGAGATGTTAACTTTATTTGTGAGGTTTATGTTATGGAACAATAAAAAAATGAAAAAAAAACAGAAAACAGCCGTATCCCTGCTGAATGCGCACAAAAACAGACACAAATAGAAAAACACATCCAAACAGTGAAATCATTGCAAAATCAAACACTGAAGGTATATAACTATATCTTATGAGATGTTAACTTTATTTGTGAGGTTTATGTTATGGAACAATAAAAAAATGAAAAAAATCAGTAAACAGCCGTATCCCTGCTGAATGCGCACAAAAACAGACACAAATAGAAAAACACATCCAAACAGTGAAATCATTATAAATTCAAACACTGAGGGTAAATCAATATACCTTATAAGATGTTAACTTCATATTATAGGACAGTAGAAAAAAGATTAAAATACCCTCGATCAGCCTTAGTCCCTGATACACATACGGAAGACTCAGACTCCTGGCTTAATGCCTTTAGGAATTATTACAAAAAACACACCTAAACGGCTGACCTTTGACCTTTCCGAAGGTTACACAGGTCTGAAACTCGGCACCCTAGATTAGCCTTAGTCCCTGATACACATACGGAAAAATCAGACTCCTGGCTCAATGCCTTTAGGAATTATTACAAAAAACACACCAGAGCAGCTGACCTTTGACCTTTCCAAAGGTTGCACCAGTCTGAAACTCGGCACCCTGGATCAGCCAGGAGTCCCTGATACACATACAGAGAAATCAGCATCCGGGCTCATTGCCTTTAGGAATTATTGAAGAAAAGACAGTTTCCCACCTTTCTTACGTTTGAATTTTACAGACTGTGTTTTTGGCAGTTTTTTTTTTGGCCAGGGGGAAAAAAGCCCAAAGTCCTGTGTCCAAAAACTGAAAAATCAGGTCATGTCGGACTCTATACAGTCTTAGACTCTTTGGCCAGAGTGGAAGTTTTGGAGGGACTACATTTCTACAGGTCGCAGGAGTGTGAATATTTCATATGTCGTTTGGGGTCCCAAGACGAGCGGAACGACGAGGGTACATTAGTATATCTTATAAGATGTTAACATTATTTGTGAGGTTTATGTTATGGGACAGTAGAAAATTAAAAAAAGTCAGAAAACAGTCGTATTCCAGCTGAATGCGCACAAAAACAGACACAAATAGAAAAACACATCCAAACAGTGAAATCATTGCAAAATCAAACACTGAGGGTACCGAAGAATATCTTATAAGATGTTAACTTTATTTGTGAGGTTTATGTTATGGGACAGTAGAAAAATGAAAAAAAATCAGAAAACAGTCGTATTCCAGGTGAATGCGCACAAAAACAGACAAAAATAGAAAAACACATTCAAACAGTGAAATCATTGCAAAATCAAACACTGAAGGTATATAACTATATCTTATGAGATGTTAAATTTATTTGTGAGGTTTATGTTATGGGACAGTAGAAAAATGAAAAAAAATCAGAAAACAGTCGTATCCCTGCTGAATGCGCACAAAAACAGACACAAATAGAAAAACACATCCAAACAGTGAAATCATTGCAAAATCAAACACTGAAGGTATATAACTATATCTTATGAGATGTTAACTTTATTTGTGAGGTTTATGTTATGGGACAATAAAAAAATGAAAAAAATCAGAAAACACCAGTATCCCTGCTGAATGCGCAGAAAAAACAGACACAAATAGAAAAACACATCCAAACAGTGAAATCATTATAAATTCAAACACTGAGGGTACATCAATATACCTTATAAGATGTTAACTTCATATTATAGGACAGTAGAAAAAAGATTAAAATACCCTCGATCAGCCTTAGTCCCTGATACACATACGGAAGACTCAGACTACTGGCTTAATGCCTTTAGGAATTATTACAAAAAACACACCTAAACGGCTGACCTTTGACCTTTCCGAAGGTTACACAGGTCTGAAACTCGGCACCCTAGATTAGCCTTAGTCCCTGATACACATACGGAAAAATCAGACTCCTGGCTCAATGCCTTTAGGAATTATTACAAAAAACACACCCGAACGGCTGACCATTGACCTTTCCGAAGGTTACACAGGTCTGAAACTCAGCACCCTGGATCAGCCTTAGTCCCTGATACACACATGGGAAAATCAGACTCCTGGCTCAATGCCTTTAGGAATTATTACAAAAAACACACCAGAGCGGCTGACCTTTGACCTTTCCAAAGGTTGCACAGGTCTGAAACTCGGCACCCTAGATCAGCCTTAGTCCCTGATACACATAAGGAAAACTCAGACTCCTGGCTTAATGCCTTTAGGAATTATTACAAAAAACACACCTAAACGGCTGACCTTTGACCTTTCCGAAGGTTGCACAGGTCTGAAACTCGGCACCCTGGATCAACCTTAGTCCCTGATACACACACGGAAAAATCAGACTCCTGGCTCAATGCCTTTAGGAATTATTACAAAAAACACACCAGAGCGGCTGACCTTTGACCTTTCCAAAGGTTGCACCAGTCTGAAACTCGGCACCCTGGATCAGCCAGGAGTCCCTGATACACATACGGAGAAATCAGCATCCAGGCTCATTGCCTTTAGGAATTATTGAAGAAAAGACAGTTTCCCACCTTTCTTACGTTTGAATTTTACAGACTGTGTTTTTGGCAGTTTTTTTTGGCCAGGGGGAAAAAAGCCCAAAGTCCTGTGTCCAAAAACTGAAAAATCAGGTCATGTCAGACTCTATACAGTCTTAGACTCTTTGGCCAGAGTGGAAGTTTTGGAGGGACTACATTTCTACAGGTCGCAGGAGTGTGAATATTTCATATGTCGTTTGGGGTCCCAAGACGAGCGGAACGACGAGGGTACATTAGTATATCTTATAAGATGTTAACTTTATTTGTGAGGTTTATGTTATGGGACAGTAGAAAATTTAAAAAAATCAGAAAACAGTCGTATTCCAGGTGAATGCGCACAAAAACAGACACAAATAGAAAAACACATTCAAACAGTGAAATCATTGCAAAATCAAACACTGAAGGTATATAACTATATCTTATGAGATGTTAACTTTATTTGTGAGGTTTATGTTATGGGACAATAAAAAAATGAAAAAAATCCGAAAACAGCCGTATCCCTGCTGAATGCGCACAAAAACAGACACAAATAGAAAAACACATCCAAACAGTGACATCATTGCAAAATATAACACTGAAGGTATATAACTATATCTTATAAGATTTTAACTTTATTTGTGAGGTTTATGTTATGGGACAGTAGAAAAATGAAAAAAATCCGAAAACAGCCGTATCCCTTCTGAATGCGCACAAAAACAGACACAAATAGAAAAACACATCCAAACAGTGAAATCATTATAAATTCAAACACTGAGGGTACATCAACACCTAAACGGCTGACCTTTGACCTTTCCGAAGGTTGCACAGGTCTGAAACTCGGCACCCTGGATCAACCTTAGTCCCTGATACACACACGGAAAAATCAGACTCCTGGCTCAATGCCTTTAGGAATTATTACAAAGAACACACCAGAGTGGCTGACCTTTGACCTTTCCAAAGGTTGCACCGGTCTGAAACTCGGCACCCTGGATCAGCCAGGAGTCCCTGATACACATACGGAGAAATCAGCATCCGGGCTCATTGCCTTTAGGAATTATTGAAGAAAAGAAAGTTTCCCACCTTTCTTACGTTTGAATTTTACAGACTGTGTTTTTGGCAGTTTTTTTTGGCCAGGGGGGAAAAAGCCCAAAGTCCTGTGTCCAAAAACTGAAAATCAGGTCATGTCAGACTCTATACAGTCTTAGACTCTTTGGCCAGAGTGGAAGTTTTGGAGGGACTACATTTCTACAGGTCGCAGGAGTGTGAATATTTCATATGTCGTTTGGGGTCCCGGTCCCAAGACGAGCGGAACGACGAGGGTACATTAGTATATCTTATAAGATGTTAACTTTATTTGAGAGGTTTATGTTATAGGACAGTAGAAAATTTAAAAAAATCAGAAAACAGTCGTATTCCAGGTGAATGCGCACAAAAACAGACACAAATAGAAAAACACATTCAAACAGTGAAATCATTGCAAAATCAAACACTGAAGGTATATAACTATATCTTATGAGATGTTAACTTTATTTGTGAGGTTTATGTTATGGGACAGTAGAAAATGAAAAAAAATCAGAAAACAGTCATATTCCAGCTGAATGCGCACAAAAACAGACACAAATAGAAAAACACATCCAAACAGTGAAATCATTGCAAAATCAAACACTGAGGGTACCGAAGAATATCTTATAAGATGTTAACTTTATTTGTGAGGTTTATGTTATGGGACAGTAGAAAAATGAAAAAAAATCAGAAAACAGTCGTATCCCTGCTGAATACGCACAAAAACAGACACAAATAGAAAAACACATCCAAACAGTGACATCATTGCAAAATATAACACTGAAGGTATATAACTATATCTTATGAGATGTTAACTTTATTTGTGAGGTTTATGTTATGGGACAATAAAAAAATGAAAAAAATCAGAAAACAGTCATATTCCAGCTGAATGCGCACAAAAACAGACACAAATAGAAAAACACATCCAAACAGTGAAATCATTGCAAAATCAAACACTGAGGGTACCGAAGAATATCTTATAAGATGTTAACTTTATTTGTGAGGTTTATGTTATGGGACAGTAGAAAAATGAAAATAATCCGAAAACAGCCGTATCCCTGCTGAATGCGCACAAAAACAGACACAAATAGAAAAACACATCCAAACAGTGAAATCATTATAAATTCAAACACTGAGGGTACATCAATATACCTTATAAGATGTTAACTTCATATTATAGGACAGTAGAAAAAAGATTAAAATACCCTCGATCAGCCTTAGTCCCTGATACACATACGGAAAAATCAGACACCTGGCTTAATGCCTTTAGGAATTATTACAAAAAACACACCTAAACGGCTGACCGTTGACCCTTCCGAAGGTTACACAGGTCTGAAACTCAGCACCCTAGATTAGCCTTAGTCCCTGATACACATACGGAAAAATCAGACTCCTGGCTCAATGCCTTTAGGAATTATTACAAAAAACACACCCGAACGGCTGACCATTGACCTTTCCGAAGGTTGCACAGGTCTGAAACTCGGCACCCTGGATCAGCCTAAGTCCCTGATACACACATGGGAAAATCAGACTCCTGGCTCAATGCCTTTAGGAATAATTACAGAAAACACACCAGAGCGGCTGACCTTTGACCTTTCCAAAGGTTGCACAGGTCTGAAATTCGGCACCCTAGATCAGCCTTAGTCCCTGATACACATAAGGAAAACTCAGACTCCTGGCTTAATGCCTTTAGGAATTATTACAAAAAACACACCTAAACGGCTGACCTTTGACCTTTCCGAAGGTTACACAGGTCTGAAACTCGGGACCCTAGATTAACCTTAGTCCCTGATACACATACGGAAAAATCAGACTCCTGGCTCAATGCTTTTAGGAATTATTACAAAAAACACACCCGAACGGCTGACCATTGACCTTTCCGAAGGTTGCACAGGTCGAAACTCTGCACCCGGGATAAGCCTAAATCCCTGATACACATACGGAAAAATCAGACTCCTGGCTCAATGCCTTTAGGAATTATTACAAAAAACACACCCGAACGGCTGACCTTTGACCTTTACGAAGGTTGCACAGGTCTGAAACTCGGCACCCTGGATCAGCCAGGAGTCCCTGATACTCATACGGAGAAATCAGCATCCGGGCTCATTGCCTTTAGGAATTATTGAAGAAAAGACCGTTTCCCACCTGTCTTACGTTTGAATTTTACAGACTGTGTTTTTGGCAGTTTTTTTTGGCCAGGGGGAAAAAAGCCCAAAGTCCTGTGTCCAAAAACCGAAAAATCAGGTCATGTCAGACTCTATACAGTCTTAGACTCTTTGGCCAGAGTGGAAGTTTTGGAGGGACTACATTTCTACAGGTGGCAGGAGTGTGAATATTTCATATGTCGTTTGGGGTCCCAAGACGAGCGGAACGACGAGGGTACATTAGTATATCTTATAAGATGTTAACTTTATTTGTGAGGTTTATGTTATGGGACAGTAGAAAATTTAAAAAAATCAGAAAACAGTCGTATTCCAGCTGAATGCGCACAAAAACAGACACGAATAGAAAAACACATTCAAACAGTGAAATCATTGCAAAATCAAACACTGAAGGTATATAACTATATCTTATAAGATTTTAACTTTATTTGTGAGGTTTATGTTATGGGACAGTAGAAAAATGAAAAAAATCCGAAAACAGCCGTATGCCTGCTGAATCCGCACAAAAACAGACACAAATAGAAAAACACATGCAAACAGTGAAATCATTATAAATTCAAACACTGAGGGTACATCAATATACCTTATAAGATGTTAACTTCATATTATAGGACAGTAGAAAAAAGATTAAAATACCCTCGATCAGCCTTAGTCCCTGATACACATACGGAAAAATCAGACTCCTGGCTCAATGCCTTTAGGAATTATTACAAAAAACACACCCGAACGGCTGACCATTGACCTTTCCGAAGGTTGCACGGGTCTGAAACTCGGCACCCTGGATCAACCTTAGTCCCTGATACACACACGGAAAAATCAGACTCCTGGCTCAATGCCTTTAGGAATTATTACAAAAAACACACCAGAGCGGCTGACCTTTGACCTTTCCAAAGGTTGCACCGGTCTGAAACTCGGCACCCTGGATCAGCCAGGAGTCCCTGATACACATACGGAGAAATCAGCATCCGGGCTCATTGCCTTTAGGAATTATTGAAGAAAAGACAGTTTCCCACCTTTCTTACGTTTGAATTTTACAGACTGTGTTTTTGGCAGTTTTTTTTGGCAAGGGGGAAAAAAGCCCAAAGTCCTGTGTCCAAAAACTGAAAAATCAGGTCATGTCAGACTCTATACAGTCTTAGACTCTCTGGCCAGAGTGGAAGTTTTGGAGGGACTACATTTCTACAGGTCGCAGGAAGTGTGAATATTTCATATGTCGTTTGGGGTCCCAAGACGAGCGGAACGACGAGGGTACATTAGTATATCTTATAAGATGTTAACTTTATTTGTAAGGTTTATGTTATGGGACAGTAGAAAATGAAAAAAAATCAGAAAACAGTCGTATTCCAGCTGAATGCGCACAAAAACAGACACAAATAGAAAAACACATTCAAACAGTGAAATCATTGCAAAATCAAACACTGAAGGTATATAACTATATCTTATGAGATGTTAACTTTATTTGTGAGGTTTATGTTATGGGACAATAAAAAAATGAAAAAAATCCGAAAACAGCCGTATCCCTGCTGAATGCGCACAAAAACAGAGACAAATAGAAAAACACATCCAAACAGTGACATCATTGCAAAATATAACACTGAAGGTATATAACTATATCTTATAAGATTTTAACTTTATTTGTGAGGTTTATGTTATGGGACAGTAGAAAAATGAAAAAAATCCAAAAACAGCTGTATCCCTGCTGAATCCGCACAAAAACAGACACAAATAGAAAAACACATCCAAACAGTGAAATCATTATAAATTCAAACACTGAGGGTACATCAATATACCTTATAAGATGTTAACTTCATATTATAGGACAGTAGAAAAAAGACTAAAATACCCTCGATCAGCCTTAGTCCCTGATACACATACGGAAAAATCAGACTCCTGGCTCAATGCCTTTAGGAATTATTACAAAAAACACACCAGAGCGGCTGACCTTTGACCTTTCCAAAGGTTGTACCGGTCTGAAACTCGGCACCCTGGATCAGCCAGGAGTCCCTGATACACATACGGAGAAATGAGCATCCGGGCTCATTGCCTTTAGGAATTATTGAAGAAAAGACAGTTTCCCACCTTTCTTACGTTTGAATTTTACAGACTGTGTTTTTGGCAGTTTTTTTTGGCCAGGGGGAAAAAATCCCAAAGTCCTGTGTCCAAAAACTGAAAATCAGGTCATGTCAGACTCTATACAGTCTTAGACTCTTTGGCCAGAGTGGAAGTTTTGGAGGGACTACATTTCTACAGGTCGCAGGAGTGTGAATATTTCATATGTCGTTTGGGGTCCCGGTCCCAAGACGAGCGGAACGACGAGGGTACATTAGTATATCTTATAAGATGTTAACTTTATTTGCGAGGTTTATGTTATAGGACAGTAGAAAATTTAAAAAAATCAGAAAACAGTCGTATTCCAGGTGAATGCGCACAAAAACAGACACAAATAGAAAAACACATCCAAACAGTGAAATCATTGCAAAATCAAACACTGAGGGTACCGAAGAATATCTTATAAGATGTTAACTTTATTTGTGAGGTTTATGTTATGGGACAGTAGAAAAATGAAAAAAATCCGAAAACAGCCGTATCCCTGCTGAATGCGCACAAAAACAGACACAAATAGAAAAACACATCCAAACAGTGAAATCATTATAAATTCAAACACTGAGGGTACATCAATATACCTTATAAGATGTTAACTTCATATTATAGGACAGTAGAAAAAAGATTAAAATACCCTCGATCAGCCTTACTCCCTGATACACATACGGAAAAATCTGACTCCTGGCTTAATGCCTTTAGGAATTATTACAAAAAACACACCTAAACGGCTGACCTTTGACCTTTCCGAAGGTTGCACAGGTCTGAAACTCGGCACCCTGGATCAACCTTAGTCCCTGATACACATACGGAACAATCAGACTCCTGGCTCAATGCCTTTAGGAATTATTACAAAAAACACACCAGAGCGGCTGACCTTTGACCTTTCCAAAGGTTGCACCGGTCTGAAACTCGGCACCCTGGATCAGCCAGGAGTCCCTGATACACATACGGAGAAATGAGCATCCGGGCTCATTGCCTTTAGGAATTATTGAAGAAAAGACAGTTTCCCACCTTTCTTACATTTGAATTTTACAGACTGTGTTTTTGGCAGTTTTTTTTGGCCAGGGGGAAAAAATCCCAAAGTCCTGTGTCCAAAAACTGAAAATCAGGTCATGTCAGACTCTATACAGTCTTAGACTCTTTGGCCAGAGTGGAAGTTTTGGAGGGACTACATTTCTACAGGTCGCAGGAGTGTGAATATTTCATATGTCGTTTGGGGTCCCAAGACCAGCGGAACGACGAGGGTACATTAGTATATCTTATGAGATGTTAACTTTATTTGTGAGGTTTATGTTATGGGACAGTAGAAAATGAAAAAAAATCAGAAAACAGTCGTATTCCAGCTGAATGCGCACAAAAACAGACACAAATAGAAAAACACATTCAAACAGTGAAATCATTGCAAAATCAAACACTGAGGGTACCGAAGAATATCTTATAAGATGTTAACTTTATTTGTGAGGTTTATGTTATGGGACAGTAGAAAAATGAAAAAAATCCGAAAACAGCCGTATCCCTGCTGAATGCGCACAATAACAGAAACAAATAGAAAAACACATCCAAACAGTGAAATCATTATAAATTCAAACACTGAGGGTACATCAATATACCTTATAATATGTTAACTTCATATTATAGGACAGTAGAAAAAAGATTAAAATACCCTCGATCAGCCTTACTCCCTGATACACATACGGAAAAATCAGACTCCTGGCTTAATGCCTTTAGGAATTATTACAAAAAACACACCTAAACGGCTGACCTTTGACCTTTCCGAAGGTTGCACAGGTCTGAAACTCGGCACCCTGGATCAACCTTAGTCCTTGATACACACACGGAAAAATCAGACTCCTGGCTCAATGCCTTTAGGAATTATTACAAAGAACACACCAGAGCGGCTGACCTTTGACCCTTCCAAAGGTTGCACCAGTCTGAAACTCGGCACCCTGGATCAGCCAGGAGTCCCTGATACACATACGGAGAAATCAGCATCCGGGCTCATTGCCTTTAGGAATTATTGAAGAAAAGACAGTTTCCCACCTTTCTTACGTTTGAATTTTACAGACTGTGTTTTTGGCAGTTTTTTTTGGCCAGGGGGAAAAAATCCCAAAGTCCTGTGTCCAAAAACTGAAAATCAGGTCATGTCAGACTCTATACAGTCTTAGACTCTTTGGCCAGAGTGAAAGTTTTGGAGGGACTACATTTCTACAGGTCGCAGGAGTGTGAATATTTCATATGTCGTTTGGGGTCCCAAGACGAGCAGAACGACGAGGGTACATTAGTATATCTTATAAGATGTTAACTTTATTTGTGAGGTTTATGTTATGGGACAGTAGAAACTGAAAAAAAATCAGAAAACAGTCGTATTCCAGCTGAATGCGCACAAAAACAGACACAAATAGAAAAACACATCCAAACAGTGAAATCATTGCAAAATCAAACACTGAGGGTACCGAAGAATATCTTATAAGATGTTAACTTTATTTGTGAGGTTTATGTTATGGGACAGTAGAAAAATGAAAAAAATCCGAAAACAGCCGTATCCCTGCTGAATGCGCACAAAAACAGACACAAATAGAAAAACACATCCAAACAGTGAAATCATTATAAATTCAAACACTGAGGGTACATCAATATACCTTATAAGATGTTAACCTCATATTATAGGACAGTAGAAAAAAGATTAAAATACCCTTGATCAGCCTTACTCCCTGATACACATACGGAAAAATCAGACTCCTGGCTTAATGCCTTTAGGAATTATTACAAAAAACAAACCTAAACGGCTGACCTTTGACCTTTCCGAAGGTTGCACAGGTCTGAAACTCGGCACCCTGGATCAACCTTAGTCCCTGATACACACACGGAAAAATCAGACTCCTGGCTCAATGCCTTTAGGAATTATTACAAAGAACACACCAGAGTGGCTGACCTTTGACCCTTCCAAAGGTTGCACCAGTCTGAAACTCGGCACCCTGGATCAGCCAGGAGTCCCTGATACACATACGGAGAAATCAGCATCCGGGCTCATTGCCTATAGGAATTATTGAAGAAAAGACAGTTTCCCACCTGTCTTACGTTTGAATTTTACAGACTGTGTTTTTGGCAGTTTTTTTTGGCCAGGCGGAAAAAAGCCCAAAGTCCTGTGTCCAAAAACTGAAAATCAGGTCATGTCAGACTCTATACAGTCTTAGACTCTTTGGCCAGAGTGGAAGTTTTGGAGGGACTACATTTCTACAGGTCGCAGGAGTGTGAATATTTCATATGTCGTTTGGGGTCCCAAGACGAGCGGAACGACGAGGGTACATTAGTATATCTTATAAGATGTTAACTTTATTTGTGAGGTTTATGTTATGGGACAGTAGAAAATGAAAAAAAATTAGAAAACAGTCGTATTCCAGCTGAATGCGCACAAAAACAGACACAAATAGAAAAACACATCCAAACAGTGAAATCATTGCAAAATCAAACACTGAGGGTACCGAAGAATATCTTATAAGATGTTAACTTTATTTGTGAGGTTTAGGTTATGGGACAGTAGAAAAATGAAAAAAATCCGAAAACAGCCGTATCCCTGCTGAATGCGCACAAAAACAGACACAAATAGAAAAACACATCCAAACAGTGAAATCATTATAAATTCAAACACTGAGGGTACATCAATATACCTTATAAGATGTTAACTTCATATTATAGGACAGTAGAAAAAAGATTAAAATACCCTCGATCAGCCTTACTCCCTGATACACATACGGAAAAATCAGACTCCTGGCTTAATGCCTTTAGGAATTATTACAAAAAACACACCTAAACGGCTGACCTTTGACCTTTCCGAAGGTTGCACAGGTCTGAAACTCGGCACCCTGGATCAACCTTAGTCCCTGATACACACACGGAAAAATCAGACTCCTGGCTCAATGCCTTTAGGAATTATTACAAAAAACACACCAGAGCGGCTGACCTTTGACCTTTCCAAAGGTTGCACCGGTCTGAAACTCGGCACCCTGGATCAGCCAGGAGTCCCTGATACACATACGGAGAAATGAGCATCCGGGCTCATTGCCTTTAGGAATTATTGAAGAAAAGACAGTTTCCCACATGTCTTACATTTGAATTTTACAGACTGTGTTTTTGGCAGTTTTTTTTGGCCAGGGGGAAAAAAGCCCAAAGTCCTGTGTCCAAAAACTGAAAATCAGGTCATGTCAGACTCTATACAGTCTTAGACTCTTTGGCCAGAGTGGAAGTTTTGGAGGGACTACATTTCTACAGGTCGCAGGAAGTGTGAATATTTCATATGTCGTTTGGGGTCCCAAGACGAGCGGAACGACGAGGGTACATTAGTATATCTTATAAGATGTTAACTTTATTTGTGAGGTTTATGTTATGGGACAGTAGAAAATGAAAAAAAATCAGAAAACGGTCGTATTCCAGCTGAATGCGCACAAAAACAGACACAAATAGAAAAACACATTCAAACAGTGAAATCATTGCAAAATCAAACACTGAAGGTATATAACTATATCTCAAGAGATGTTAACTTTATTTGTGAGGTTTATGTTATGGGACAGTAGAAAAATGAAAAAAAATCAGAAAACAGCAGTATCCCTGCTGAATGCGCACAAAAACAGACACAAATAGAAAAACACATCCAAACAGTGAAATCATTGCAAAATCAAACACTGAAGGTATATAACTATATCTTATGAGATGTTAACTTTATTTGTGAGGTTTATGTTATGGGACAATAAAAAAATGAAAAAAATCAGAAAACAGCCGTATCCCTGCTGAATGCGCACAAAAACAGACACAAATAGAAAAACACATCCAAACAGTGAAATCATTATAAATTCAAACACTGAGGGTAAATCAATATACCTTATAAGATGTTAACTTCATATTATAGGACAGTACAAAAAAGATTAAAATACCCTCGATCAGCCTTAGTCCCTGATACACATACGGAAAAATCAGACTCCTGGCTTAATGCCTTTAGGAATTATTACAAAAAACACACCTAAACGGCTGACCGTTGACCTTTCCGAAGGTTACACAGGTCTGAAACTCGGCACCCTAGATTAGCCTTAGTCCCTGATACACACACGGAAAAATCAGACTCCTGGCTCAATGCCTTTAGGAATTATTACAAAAAACACACCAGAGCGGCTGACCTTTGACCTTTCCAAAGGTTGCACCGGTCTGAAACTCGGCACCCTGGATCAGCCAGGAGTCCCTGATACACATACGGAGAAATCAGCATCCGGGCTCATTGCCTTTAGGAATTATTGAAGAAAAGACAGTTTCCCACCTGTCTTACGTTTGAATTTTACAGACTGTGTTTTTGACAGTTTTTTTTGGCCAGGGGGAAAAAAGCCCAAAGTCCTGTGTCCAAAAACTGAAAATCAGGTCATGTCAGACTCTATACAGTCTTAGACTCTTTGGCCAGAGTGGAAGTTTTGGAGGGACTACATTTCTACAGGTCGCAGGAGTGTGAATATTTCATATGTCGTTTGGGGTCCCAAGACGAGCGGAACGACGAGGGTACATTAGTATATCTTATAAGATGTTAACTTTATTTGTGAGGTTTATGTTATGGGACAGTAGAAAATGAAAAAAAATCAGAAAACAGTCGTATTCCAGCTGAATGCGCACAAAAACAGACACAAATAGAAAAACACATCCAAACAGTGAAATCATTGCAAAATCAAACACTGAGGGTACCGAAGAATATCTTATAAGATGTTAACTTTATTTGTGAGGTTTATGTTATGGGACAGTAGAAAAATGAAAAAAATCCGAAAACAGCCGTATCCTTGCTGAATGCGCACAAAAACAGACACAAATAGAAAAACACATCCAAACAGTGAAATCATTATAAATTCAAACACTGAGGGTACATCAATATACCTTATAAGATGTTAACTTCATATTATAGGACAGTAGAAAAAAGATTAAAATACCCTCGATCAGCCTTAGTCCCTGATACACATACGGAAAAATCAGACTCCTGGCTTAATGCCTTTAGGAATTATTACAAAAAACACACCTAAACGGCTGACCGTTGACCTTTCCGAAGGTTACACAGGTCTGAAACTCGGCACCCTAGATTAGCCTTAGTCCCTGATACACATACGGAAAAATCAGACTCCTGGCTCAATGCCTTTAGGAATTATTACAAAAAAACACCAGAGCGGGTGACCTTTGACCTTTCCAAAGGTTGCACAGGTCTGAAACTCGGCACCCTAGATCAGCCTTAGTCCCTGATACACATAAGGAAAACTCAGACTCCTGGCTTAATGCCTTTAGGAATTATTACAAAAAACACACCTAAACGGCTGACCTTTGACCTTTCCGAAGGTTACACAGGTCTGAAACTCGGGACCCTAGATTAACCTTAGTCCCTGATACACATACGGAAAAATCAGACTCCTGGCTCAATGCTTTTAGGAATTATTACAAAAAACACACCCGAACGGCTGACCATTGACCTTTCCGAAGGTTGCACAGGTCGAAACTCTGCACCCGGGATAAGCCTAAATCCCTGATACACATACGGAAAAATCTGACTCCTGGCTCAATGCCTTTAGGAATTATTACAAAAAACACACCCGAACGGCTGACCTTTGACCTTTACGAAGGTTGCACAGGTCTGAAACTCGGCACCCTGGATCAGCCAGGAGTCCCTGATACACATACGGAGAAATCAGCATCCGGGCTCATTGCCTTTAGGAATTATTGAACAGTTTCCCACCTTTCTTACGTTTGAATTTTACAGACTGTGTTTTTGGCAGTTTTTTTTGGCCGGGGGGAAAAAGCCCAAAGTCCTGTGTCCAAAAACTGAAAAATCAGGTCATGTTAAACTCTATACAGTCTTAGACTCTTTGGCCAGAGTGGAAGTTTTGGAGGGACTACATTTCTATAGGTCGCAGGAGTGTGAATATTTCATATGTCGTTTGGGATCCCAAGACGAGCGGAACGACGAGGGTACATTAGTATATCTTATGAGATGTTAACTTTATTTCTGAGGTTTATGTTATGGGACAGTAGAAAAATGAAAATAAATCAGAAAACAGTCGTATTCCAGGTGAATGCGCACAAAAATAGACATAAATAGAAAAACACATTCAAACAGTGAAATCATTGCAAAATCAAACACTGAATGTATATAACTATATCTTATGAGATGTTAACTTTATTTGTGAGGTTTATGTTATGGGACAGTAGAAAAATGAAAAAAAAATCAGAAAACAGTCGTATCCCTGCTGAATGCGCACAAAAACAGACACAAATAGAAAAACACATCCAAACAGTGAAATCATTGCAAAATCAAACACTGAAGGTATATAACTATATCTTATGAGATGTTAACTTTATTTGTGAGGTTTATGTTATCGGACAGTAGAAAAATGAAAAAAAATCAGAAAACAGTCATATTCCAGGTGAATGCGCACAAAAACAGACAAAAATAGAAAAACACATTCAAACAGTGAAATCATTATAAATTCAAACACTGAGGGTACATCAATATACCTTATAAGATTTTAACTTCATATTATAGGACAGTAGAAAAAAGATTAAAATACCCTCCATCAGCCTTAGTCCCTGATACACATACGGAAAAATCAGACTCCTGGCTTAATGCCTTTAGGAATTATTACAAAAAACACACCTAAACGGCTGACCTTTGACCTTTCCGAAGGTTACACAGGTCTGAAACTCGGCACCCTAGATTAGCCTTAGTCCCTGATACACATACGGAAAAATCAGACTCCTGGCTTAATGCCTTTAGGAATTATTACAAAAAACACACCTAAACAGCTGACCTTTGACCTTTCCGAAGGTTGCACAGGTCTGAAACTCGGCACCCGGGATAAGCCTAAATCCCTGATACACATACGGAAAAATCAGACTCCTGGCTCAATGCCTTTAGGAATTATTACAAAAAACACACCCGAACGGCTGACCATTGACCTTTCCGAAGGTTGCACAGGTCTGAAACTCGGCACCCTCGATCAGCCTTAGTCCCTGATACACATACGGAAAAATCAGACTTCTGGCGTAATGCCTTTAGGAATTATTACAAAAAACACACCCGAACGGCTGACCTTTGACCTTGACGAAGGTTGCACAGGTCTGAAACTCGGCACCCTGGATCAGCCAGGAGTCCCTGATACACATACGGCGAAATCAGCATCCGGGCTCATTGCCTTTAGGAATTATTGAAGAAAATACAGTTTCCCACCTTTCTTACGTTTGAATTTTACAGACTGTGTTTTTGGCAGTTTTTTTTGGCCAGGGGGAAAAAAGCCCAAAGTCCTGTGTCCAAAAACTGAAAAATCAGGCCATGTCAGACTCTATACAGTCTTAGACTCTTTGGCCAGAGTGGAAGTTTTGGAGGGACTACATTTCTACAGGTCGCAGGAGTGTGAATATTTCATATGTCGTTTGGGGTCCCAAAACGAGCGGAACGACGAGGGTACATTAGTATATCTTATAATATGTTAACTTTATTTGTGAGGTTTATGTTATGGGACAGTAGAAAATTTAAAAAAATCAGAAAACAGTCGTATTCCAGCTGAATGCGCACAAAAACAGACACAAATAGAAAAACACATCCAAACGGTGAAATCATTGCAAAATCAAACACTGAGGGTACCGAAGAATATCTTATAAGACGTTAACTTTATTTGTGAGGTTTATGTTATGGGACAGTAGAAAAATGAAAAAAATCAGAAAACAGTCGTATTCCAGGTGAATGCGCACAAAAACAGACAAAAATAGAAAAACACATTCAAACAGTTGAAATAAACTGCCCCTTTGTTTCACCATACATGCATGGCAGAAATGTTCGCTTCCAAGATTTTTTGTAATAAAAACATTACAGATTAATCCTCTGCATTCTTTGTGCTTTTGGATTTTTTTTTGAGGATCTCTTTGGTTGTGTTGATGCAAATTGCTTCAAATTTGGTGTAAGTTATTTTTTTATGTAATATAAATCTACCACTGTCAGGGAATATCAACATTTTTCATTATCATATAACACAGCCAATTCAATCAATATCTGAAGCTAAAATTATGTTAGTGTATTTTAGGGATATCATAATGAATGTTTGTGTGTGTGTGTGTGCTGATTGAGTAATATGAACTTTTAAAACAGCAATGAAAGGCTGGTTCATTCATCTTTTACATGTCATTTAGCAGACGTTTCATCAAAGCAACTTACACCTTCATATTTATGAACATCAGCTTGTTTTCCTTTCTGTCTGTAGATGAGTGGGAGCCACTGATATCACAGCACCTCCACACAAAGTGTTTGGCACCGTCAGTTTGACTGGAAACACTGCTCTTATTGAACCCCATCAGCTTTTTGAAATGTTGGCTCCTGATTGGAGTTTCTCGCAGATTTACAATGACTGACAGCAGCCGTTTCCTTTTTGTTTTTAAATAAATGTCCTAAAATGGTGACAAATTCCCTTAATCATTTTTAAGAACACTAAATCACAGTGGAAAGATTAGAAATGCTGCCTGTGGTACCTGTAAACGTGGTAACATGGTGAACTGTGCCCTGGCAACAATCTAATATTTATGCACTTTGAAGCCTTCGCCATGTGAAACTGCTGCACAGCTCTGATCTCAGCTGCTGCCGAGGTCAACACCTCGCTTGTTTACTGAAACTTTAAAAAAAGAAAAAGTGCCACCAAATCATAAAGCGACTGCACTTTCTTCAAGTCCACATTGATTCATTTTCTCCACACATTGGACTTAAATGAGCCTGGAAGGGTCTGCTGTGCGAGGACCATTATCCATTTGGAGCTAATGAAACTCATTTTTACCAGAGACAGATAGACTGAGTCTCCACCTTTTTTTCCACACATAAAAAAACATGCACTGTAGTTGACTTGAATGTTCAGACATATCTACCTTCATTTCAACCAGCTAGTCAGTGAGTGAACATTTGTTTGTCAAAGGATTTTCTTGTGGCGTTTTTTTTTTCGATGACACATTGTTAAGTTATTGTTGTATGTGTTCTAATCCATATGTATGTGCATATCATTTCTAATGTATCGATTATCATGCTTATCTTTTATGATCTGTTTTATGTTCTTTCTTTTACATGCACCTCAAGAAGTCTTACTTTCCTTTACGTTGTCAGTGCCCTTTTTATGTGAAGGCTTCTTTTCTATAAACGTGAGAGCGTCATTGTCAGAAGGCACTGATGATATGAGAATAGAATAAACAAAACCTGTCAGTGTGACGGATTGAATTGTCTCTGTATTACCAGCTGTTATTTTATTTAATAATTTGTTCAAAATGCCATTTTAATATCAGTATTTTTGTATTTTCTTATGCTTTGTTGTAATTACCTGAGGGCAACAGTAGGGGAAGCGTAGCACTGTTGAGCTACTTTACGCTGCACTCCTTTCTCTCAGTCATTAACATCCGTGATCTGAGGAAAGTGTGTGTCTGTGTATTCTTCACTCATTACTCCCCTTTTCAGGGCTTTTACATCAACATTCAAGGTGGTATTGTTTGAATTATGGCAGATGAAGTAAGAAACGCGACACACATTCACGGTGCATTAAGAAGTCACAGTGACCTGTCCAGGGTGCACCCCGTCTGACATCCTACGGTTCGTGTTCACACTGAATGAGACACATTGTAATACAAGACCAGAACTGGATGATTGGATATTTCAGAGAGCAGCAATCTGAGAAACTTAAGTGATGGAAAAATAAATAACCACTCTTGCTCTCTTTTTTTGAAAAATGCGGGCTTCTGGAAATCACTTCACACATGCAACAGACGTGACTTACACAGAAATTACAGCTCCTTCAGGTAAATGTTTTGGTACTTTGTTATCCCTGAATGAATGGATATGATGTTTCACTGATCAATGCATCTGTATGATAAATATTACAGCACCTTGTGATTTTTTTTTTTGGATTTCAAATGATATTGTATAACAACAATATTTCTTATTCTTATCACCATCAGACAACACTTCATCTGTAGCTGAGATGGAAACAGGGTCGTCAGATCAAGAGGCACAGACATGTCAGGAGGATGCTGCTCCAATGGACAACACAGGTGGACAGCAGGGTGCCACACTGAAAATCCCTGCATTCACCAGGGGCCACAGCCAACTGGATGCAAAAGATGTGGAACAGAACAGCAAACTAGCTCACGTCAGGATCCACGTGGAACGAGTTATTGGTTGTATGCACACCAAGTTTAACATTAAAGGGACCATGCGCCTGGGTGTTGTGGTCAAATACGAAGGCAAGGAAAAGACTTTACTTGATAAGATTGTTGTTATATGCTCTGACCAATATGTGCCCAAGTGTTGTTCTGAAGCTACCTAACACCCAAGACACCTAACACCTAACAAAAAGAGCTAAGTTACAGTCAAAAAGTGTCAACCATATTAACAGTTTAAGGACCAATTGTGGTTCAGGTCAAATGGGATTCAGAGTCAGATTCAGATTTGCCATTGTCGTAGTCGTCAATCCAGTCAGAAGGAGAATATAAATCAGGGAGCTCCTAATTGGGAAGGGTGGAATAATTCATCATTTGGACAGACTTATCAATTGCACTTTTCAGAGTCATCATAATCACTTTTTAACATGTGGAAATGAGCATTTCGTGGGTTGTATTCCACAGTACAAATGACTGGGTGAGGTATAATCTGTCAAATATTAGCCTCATGAATGAACTTTTCAGGCAAAATAATGACATAACAGGACAAGAACACAACGAGACACTGCGACTTGGGCTAGCTACGGTAAGTAAAGACATTAAAGACCTTAAAGAGCTATGACACAAACTAACCACACTAAAAGACGAACTGAAAAAGGAAATTAAAGAAGAAATGATCAATCTACAACAAGAGATTGAGCGTAAACTAACAGATAATATAAATGAACTACAGACACAGAAGGGAAATCTTGCTGAAGCCCAAGCCCACGACAGATGCAAGAAAAGATCGAAGGGAGGTCGAGGAGGAACAACATACTAATACGTCATACTACATGTGATGTCCACAGACTGTCGGCAACTGATTGGCAGGGTGTCCGCACTGGAAGAGTCGAGTGGCATATTTCAGTTCATTGACTGTGTTACAGGGAGTCTGCACTCCAGTCATGCAGAAAGATTCTGTGAACAAATCTTTTTTAACCCTCTGCATTCTTCGTGCATTTGGATTTTTTTGTGGATATCTTTGGCTGTGTTGATGTAAATTGCTTGAAATTTGGTGTAGGTGAAGTTAATTTTTATGTAATATAAAGCTACCACTGTCAGGGAATATCAACATTTTTCATTTTCATATAACATACAGCAGGCCATTTTAATCAATATCTGAAGCTAAAATGATTTGGGTGTATTTTAGGGCTATCATAGTATGGTGTGAATGTGGGTTTAGGAATGAATGTGTGTGTGTGTGTGTGTGTGTGTGTGTGTGTGTGTGTGTGTGTGTGTGTATGTGTATGTGTAACTCCAGGCACTCACATCAAGTTCAACTCGACATGATACACAGGCACCTACACCTACAAAGAGGCTCATACACACATTCACTCCTTTGAGTAAAAAAAACAAACAGGCATCTTGAGGGACTTCAAAGACTTGCCCTCTACGTGAACCCAAACAAAAGTCTGGTTTTGTTTACACAGGTGCAGTTAAAGGTAAACAAAATGTTTCACTTTGTTTGGGGCTCAATTCATCCTGACTGTCAAAGACACAGCCTCAGACACTGAAGCCCTCGACCTCATCAACCATCAGTCACAATGTACTGAAAAAGAAAAAGGTTAAATAATTTATCAAAACTAACCCTAACCCTATCATATTATAGTGATTACATGTAAAATAATTAAATCAAATCAAACATAAGCTAAATGTTTTGTATGACCTGTGTGATCATCCGTTTTTGATGAAGTTTAAAATCCATAATTTGTATTAGTAGTGTATGATTTCACTTTCACTGAACTCAGTACCACTTATACTTCATATACTAGTAGTATGGAGTACTTTTACTGTATACGTTTTGGAGGAATATAGGGTCAAAGTTCACTTTTTGCAACAAACAATAGGGTAATCATTTTTGATTTTTGATTTTTTTTTATCACTAGTTTATGATTTTACTTTCCCTGGATTCAGTACCTCTTGTACTTCATATGCTGTGAATATGAAGTACTTTTAATGTATACTTTTGGAGTAACCTGGGCTCCCTTCACACCAAGCAGTCTTATTTCTGGTTTTCAAAATAAAGTCCTATCGGATGCGATTACAACATACTGAAAAATAAATGTTCAAATTATATGTCAATTTAATTTATTATATAACAATTATATCACATTATAGTGATTACATGTAAAATAATTGTTGAATATTTTCTAGTTTCTGTCATTTTTCAGCTTCTTAAATGTGAATATTTTTGACTTTCGGTTGCAATTATAGGTAAACACAATACTTTGTTTAGGGGCTCAATTCATCCTGACGGTCAAGACACAGCCTGAGACGCTGAAGCCCTCGACCTCATCAACCATCAGTCACAATGTACTGATTATATATTAATTATACATCAAAACAAACCCCAAGCCTATCACATTATAGTGATTACATGTAAAATAATTACATCAAATCAAGCATAAGGTAGATGTATTGTATGACCTGTGTAATCATCTGTTTTAAGTATAAAATTAATTCATATATTAGTAGTATGGAGTACTTTTACTGTATACTTATTGAGTAATCCTGGGTCAAATTTCCCTTCTTTTTTTTTTTTACACTTGCACAATGATAACAATGTTCTTCTTGGTGCCAGTGATTTTATTGTGCAAGAAACACTGTGAATCTGTGAATATAGTAGAGAAGACGTTCATGAATAACCATCCATAATCTGTGTGGCGCTGTCTTTACTGTGAACTTCAAGTGGCAGTCACTCATTCATCATCCTCACGCTGACACCTTTTACAAATGACACAAGGCCTTTGAAATGATATAAGCAAGAAAAATAATGGGGGGCGTACCTCATATACTAGTAGTATGAAATACTTTTACTGTATATGTTTTGGAGGAATATAGGGTCACACTTCACTTTTTGCAACAAATAACAAGGTAATCATTTTTTGGCAACTGTAATTTCACAGTATTGTTTTGTCAGCTGCCTAAATTATGTAAAATCACGATTAATGCTATGCTATTTATTTAAATCAAGTCTCTAACACAACAAAGTGTGTAATAAATGAGGGTTAGGGTTATTACATGAAAGCCAGTGCATCTGAATACTTGATTTGATTACACTGAAATTATTTTCTTCACACATTTTGAATTTGAAAATGATCAGTGGGACCTGAGGAAGTGGACCTGAGGTGTTGCCAAGGGGGAAGTAATCCTCACAGCAGGCTCCGTGCTAAGTGAAATTCATTTTTGTGTTGGGGATACAACTGCTCAAATGGATCAAATACCTGAAACTGGGTGAGAATTCAAGCATCAATAAACCGTTGGATTCCGATGCTCCACCAGGTGAGCCAAGGCGGCCTTCAGTGGAAGTGTGGTTCACTTCCTGTGGTTCTGTAAAAATGCAGAGCAGAAGGGAATTAAAAAAAAGTTTTATGTTGCTTTTAGGTTTCAAGTCCAGTCAATGGAACACATTTTAGGAAATATTAATGTTATTCCAAGATTATCTTTTACTTTTCATGCCATATAACTCAGAAAAGATTTGTGGGAAAAAGAAAGGCAAATAATTTCATGACCACTGTCTGATATAATCTAGTAACATGTATCGATATAGACACACAGGAGCTATATACACAACCACCCAGACACTCCACTGTCCAAGTACTGAAAAATACATACCCACACACACATCACATATGGTGTTGAGAGAAATAATGTTTAGAAACACTTTTAAATACCCTTGTTAATGCTGTCTCTGTGTATCCTGACAGTTTTTCTTGCACATACGGTGAGAGATAAAATTCTCCTCCATGGTCCACCCTCACTTGGTCCACAAAGGCCATAGGTCACGACAACATTCCTGCTTAAGCAATGAAAAGGGAAATAAAAAATAAAAAGACATTAACCGGCTCATTCTGTCATAAGGCCGTGTCTCAAATTCCACATCCTATCACAAGTTAATAAGACATATTTCATATATACGGGGGTAGAGTGGCTGAGTGGTTAAGACCGGTACCCTGTGTGCGAAAGACAGCATGGTCGTAATGGTCGCAAGTTCGACTCCGCCCCTAGCTGATTGTACTCAATTCCATTGTTAGTCGCTTTGGATAAAAGTGTCTGCTAAATGACATGTTATGGAATATTTTAATGGGTTCATCAACTGGCCGTCGCTTATTACAGTGCTGCTTCACAGTATGTATCCTTTCATTTATAAGACCACCTAAATACATAAAATACAAATACAATACAAACAATAGAAGAGAAGGGATGGAAACAACCATAGTTAGTGGAGAAGGGTTTTTTTTACATTGTGGACATGCAGCTCTACTGAAGAGGAACTAAGACCATAAACACTTTAGAACAATGTTTGGAGGGCATCAGACTAACGTTTTACAAGGAGCAAAGTAACCCCTAACTGAACATTTTAGGAGAGCAAGCAAAACATTTAGGGGCGCACACCTTAAATTGACTTGCAAAGCAAATATTCATATTTCCTCTCATTTTCACTGTATTACTGATCAATACTTTGATAATAATTGTAGAAATTGCAATGTGCTGTTTAGAATTCTAAGTGAATTATATTGTGCACTTGTTTGTTGAAGAATAAGATCACATAAGAGACATTAAGTGTACAGAAAATACAATCACTGTCATTACAGTACAATTATTAACTAGTGCTTGAAGTGGCCCGGTACTTTCCAGTACACAGAACCGGCACTTTTATTTCCGTACTGGGACTTTTCACAAGATGCCGGTAATCTCTTGAGATTATCAATCCAATTCATGATTATGGTCCAGAGCAATAATGTCTCAGGGTAAACTATCTGACGTTCACCTGTTCTCGCAAAATTCCTTGAGTTTAGAGTTTTTATTTTCTATCTAATCTCTATCTGCAAGATGACCGCTGTGGCGACCATCATCATGCTTCAAAAGCATGAGTTAGCTCATCCACACACTCATACTTTCTGATATAATAAAAATAAACATGGAGCTGGCAAGTTGAGGCTTGAAAATATCAGAGGACCGTGCACAGAAGGGATTAGGCTGTCCAGTATCCTGGACTATTTTGCTCAAAACAAGATCAATTGATAAAGTTAGGTTGCCATGGAGATTTATTCTCTGAAGCTCTGCCAGACCAGGGTAAGAGCCAGTAGAGATGAAAACTACTGATGCTTCCATTTGGTTAGCTGTCACTCTTATTGGTCAATAATTGAATTAACCCCCATGAAAATATTATGCTGTATGTCGTCTTATATTATTTTGACTGTAATCAATTTTACAATCATTCATGCCTACGGTGGTCATTATTAGAGGTTTGATAATATTCCACATATATTATTGCATTATTTTGTCAACATGAGGAGTTAAAGGCTCCAGAAAAAAAAAAACTAAAAAAAAAATCAGAAAACAGCCTTATCCCAGCTGAATGCGCACAAAAACAAACACAAATAGAAAAAACACATCCAAACAGTGAAATCATTGCAAAATCAAACACTGAGGGTACATAAGTATATCTTATAAGATGTTAACTTCATTTGTGGGTTTTATATTATAGGAATTATTACAAAAAACACACCCTTCACCTTTCCGAAGGCTGCACAGGTCTGAAACTCTACACCCGGGATTAGCCTTAGTCCCTGATACACAGGGACTTAACTAACTCGGCACCCTGGATCAGCCAGGAGTCCCTGATACACATACGGAGAAAACAGCATCCTGGCTCATTGCCTTTAGGAATTATTGAAACAAAAGACAGTTTCCCACCTTTTTTACGTTTGAATTTTAAAGACTGTCTATTTGGCAGTCTTTTTTGGCCGGGGGAAAAAAGCCCAAAGTCCTGTTTGTCCTGTGTCCAAAAACTGAAAATCAGGTCGTGTTAGACCCTATACAGTCTTAGACCCTTTGGCCAGAGTGGAAGTTTTTGAGGAACTACATTTCTACAGGTCGCAGGAGTGTGAAATTTCATATGTCGTTTCATATGTCGCAAGGATACGGCTGTTTTCTGATTTTTTTAATTTTTCTAATGTCCCATAACATAAACCTCACAAATAAAGTTAAAATCTAATAAGATATAGTTGTATACCATTAGCGTTTGATTTTGCAATAATTTCACTGTTTGGATGTGTTTTTCTATTTGTGTCTGTTTTTGTGCACATTCAGCAAGAATATGGCTGTTTTCTGATTTTTTTCATTTTTCTACTGTCCCATAACATAAACCTCACAAATAAAGTTAAAATCTTATAAGATATAGTTATATACCTTTAGCGTTTAATTTTGCAATGATTTCACTGTTTGGATGTATTTTTCTATTTGTGTCTGTTTTTGTGCGCATTCAGTAAGAATACGGCTGTTTTCTGATTTTTTTCATTTTCTACTGTCCCATAACATGAACCTCACAAATAAAGTTAACATCTTATAAGATACACTTCTGTCCCTTTAGTGTTTGATTTTGCAATGATTTCACTGTTTGGATGTGTTTTTCTATTTGTGTCTGTTTTTGTGCGCATTCAGCAAGGATACGGCTGTTTTCTGATTTTTTTCATTTTTCTACTGTCCCATAACATAAACCTCACAAATAAAGTTAAAATCTTATAAGATATAGTTATATACCTTTAGCGTTTGATTTTGCAATGATTTCACTGTTTGGATGTGTTTTTCTATTTGTGTCTGTTTTTGTGCGCATTCAGCAAGGATACGGCTGTTTTCTGATTTTTTTAATTTTTCTAATGTCCCATAACATAAACCTCACAAATAAAGTTAAAATCTTATAAGATATAGTTATATACCTTTAGCGTTTGATTTTGCAATAATTTCACTGTTTGGATGTGTTTTTCTATTTCTGTCTGTTTTTGTGCGCATTCAGCAAGAATAAGGCTGTTTTCTGATTTTTTTCATTTTTCTACTGTCCCATAACATGAACCTCACAAATAAAGTTAACATCTCATAAGATATACTTCTGTACCCTCAGTGTTTGATTTGCAATGATTTCACTGTTTGGATGTGTTTTTCTATTTGTGTCTGTTTTTGTGCGCATTCAGCAAGAATACGGCTGTTTTCTGATTTTTTTCATTTTCTACTGTCCCATAACATGAACCTCACAAATAAAGTTAACATCTTATAAGATATACTTCTGTCCCCTCAGTGTTTGATTTTGCAATGATTTCACTGTTTGGATGTGTTTTTCTATTTGTGTCTGTTTTTGTGCGCATTCAGCAAGAATACGGCTGTTTTCTGATTTTTTTCATTTTTCTACTGTCCCATAACATGAACCTCACAAATAAAGTTAACATCTTATAAGATATACTTCTGTCCCCTCAGTGTTTGATTTTGCAATGATTTCACTGTTTGGATGTGTTTTTCTATTTGTGTCTGATTTTGTGCGCATTCAGCAAGAATACGGCTGTTGTCTGATTTTTTTCATTTTTCTACTGTCCCATAACATGAACCTCACAAATAAAGTTAACATCTCATAAGATATACTTCTGTACCCTCAGTGTTTGATTTGCAATGATTTCACTGTTTGGATGTGTTATTCTATTTGTGTCTGTTTTTGTGCACATTCAGCAAGAATACGGCTGTTTTCTGATTTTTTTCATTTTTCTACTGTCCCATAACATGAACCTCACAAATAAAGTTAACATCTCATAAGATATACTTCTGTACCCTCAGTGTTTGATTTGCAATGATTTCACTGTTTGGATGTGTTTTTCTATTTGTGTCTGTTTTTGTGCACATTCAGCAAGAATACGGCTGTTTTCTGATTTTTTTCATTTTTCTACTGTCCCATAACATAAACCTCACAAATTAAGTTAACATCTTAAAAGATAACGTTACATACCTTTAGCGTTTGATTTTGCAATGATTTCACTGTTTGGATGTGTTTTTCTATTTGTGTCTGTTTTTGTGCGCATTCAGCAAGAATACGGCTGTTTTCTTATTTTTTTCATTTTTCTACTGTCCCATAACATAAACCTCACAAATAAAATTAAAATCTTATAAGAAATAGTTATATACCTTTAGCGTTTGATTTTGCAATAATTTTACTGTTTGGATGTGTTTTTCTATTTGTGTCTGTTTTTGTGCGCATTCAGCAAGAATACGGCTGTTTTCTGATTTTTTTCATTTTTTTACTGTCCCATAACATAAACCTCACAAATAAAGTTAAAATCTTATAAGAAATAGTTATATACCTTTAGCGTTTGATTTTGCAATACTTTCACTGTTTGGATGTGTTTTTCTATTTGTGTCTGTTTTTGTGCGCATTCAGCAAGAATACGGCTGTTTTCTGATTTTTTTCATTTTTCTACTGTCCCATAACATGAACCTCACAAATAAAGTTAACATCTCATAAGATATACTTCTGTACCCTCAGTGTTTGATTTGCAATGATTTCACTGTTTGGATGTGTTTTCCTATTTGTGTCTGTTTTTGTGCGCATTCAGCAAGAATACGGCTGTTTTCTGATTTTTTTCATTTTTCTACTGTCCCATAACATGAACCTCACAAATAAAGTTAACATCTTATAAGATATACTTCTGTACCCTCAGTGTTTGATTTGCAATGATTTCACTGTTTGGATGTGTTTTTCTATTTGTGTCTGTTTTTGTGCACATTCAGCAAGAATACAGCTGTTTTCTGATTTTTGTCATTTTCTACTGTCCCATAACATGAACCTCACAAATAAAGTTAACATCTTATAAGATATACTTATGTACCCTCAGTGTTTGATTTTGAATGATTTCACTGTTTGGATGTGTTATTCTATTTGTGTCTGTTTTTGTGCACATTCAGCAAGAATACGGCTGTTTTCTGATTTTTTCATTTTTCTACTGTCCCATAACATGAACCTCACAAATAAAGTTAACATCTCATAAGATATACTTCTGTACCCTCAGTGTTTGATTTGCAATACTTTCACTGTTTGGATGTGTTTTTCTATTTGTGTCTGTTTTTGTGCGCATTCAGCAAGAATACGGCTGTTTTCTGATTTTTTTCATTTTTCTACTGTCCCATAACATGAACCTCACAAATAAAGTTAACATCTCATAAGATATACTTCTGTACCCTCAGTGTTTGATTTGCAATGATTTCACTGTTTGGATGTGTTTTTCTATTTGTGTCTGTTTTTGTGCGCATTCAGCAAGAATACGGCTGTTTTCTGATTTTTTTCATTTTCTACTGTCCCATAACATGAACCTCACAAATAAACTTAACATCTTATAAGATATACTTCTGTCCCCTCAGTGTTTGATTTTGCAATGATTTCACTGTTTGGATGTGTTTTTCTATTTGTGTCTGTTTTTGTGCACATTCAGCAAGAATAGGGCTGTTTTCTGATTTTTTTCATTTTCTACTGTCCCATAACATGAACCTCACAAATAAAGTTAACATCTTATAAGATATACTTCTGTCCCCTCAGTGTTTGATTTTGCAATGATTTCACTGTTTGGATGTGTTTTTCTATTTGTGTCTGTTTTTGTGTGCATTCAGCAAGAATACGGCTGTTTTCTGATTTTTTTCATTTTTCTACTGTCCCACAACATGAACCTCACAAATAAAGTTAACATCTCATAAGATATAGTTATATACCTTTAGTGTTTGATTTGCAATGATTTCACTGTTTGGATGTGTTTTTCTATTTGTGTCTGTTTTTGTGCGCATTCAGCAAGAATACGGCTGTTTTCTGATTTTTTTCATTTTTCTACTGTCCCATAACATAAACCTCACAAATAAAGTTAAAATCTTATAAGAAATAGTTATATACCTTTAGCGTTTGATTTTGCAATACTTTCACTGTTTGGATGTGTTTTTCTATTTGTGTCTGTTTTTGTGCGCATTCAGCAAGAATACGGCTGTTTTCTGATTTTTTTCATTTTTCTACTGTCCCATAACATACTTCTGTACCCTCAGTGTTTGATTTGCAATGATTTCACTGTTTGGATGTGTTTTTCTATTTGTGTCTGTTTTTGTGCACATTCAGCAAGAATACGGCTGTTTTCTGTTTTTGTGCACATTCAGCAAGAATACGGCTGTTTTCTGATTTTTTTCATTTTTCTACTGTCCCATAACATGAACCTCACAAATAAAGTTAACATCTTATAAGATATACTTCTGTACCCTCAGTGTTTGATTTGCAATGATTTCACTGTTTGGATGTGTTTTTCTATTTGTGTCTGTTTTTGTGCACATTCAGTAAGAATACGGCTGTTTTCTGATTTTTTTCATTTTCTACTGTCCCATAACATGAACCTCACAAATAAAGTTAAAATCTTATAAGAAATAGTTATATACCTTTAGCGTTTGATTTTGCAATAATTTTTCTGTTTGGATGTGTTTTTCTATTTGTGTCTGTTTCTGTGCACATTCAGCAAGGATACGGCTGTTTTCTGAGTTTTCTTCATTTTTCTACTGTCCCATAACATAAACCTCACAAATAAAGTTAACATCTTATAAGATATAGTTATATACCTTTAGCGTTTGATTTTGCAATGATTTCACTGTTTGGATGTGTTTTTCTATTTGTGTCTGTTTTTGTGCGCATTCAGCAAGAATACGGCTGTTTTCTGATTTTTTTCATTTTTCTACTGTCCCATAACATAAACCTCACAAATAAAGTTAAAATCTTATAAGAAATAGTTATATACCTTTAGCGTTTGATTTTGCAATAATTTTACTGTTTGGATGTGTTTTTCTATTTGTGTCTGTTTCTGTGCACATTCAGCAAGGATACGGCTGTTTTCTTATTTTTTTCATTTTTCTACTGTCCCATAACATGAACCTCACAAATAAAGTTAACATCTTATAAGATATAGTTATATACCTTTAGCGTTTGATTTTGCAATGATTTCACTGTTTGGATGTGTTTTTCTATTTGTGTCTGTTTTTGTGCGCATTCAGCAAGAATACGGCTGTTTTCTGATTTTTTTCATTTTTCTACTGTCCCATAACATAAACCTCACAAATAAAGTTAAAATCTTATAAGAAATAGTTATATACCTTTAGCGTTTGATTTTGCAATAATTTTACTGTTTGGATGTGTTTTTCTATTTGTGTCTGTTTCTGTGCACATTCAGCAAGGATACGGCTGTTTTCTTATTTTTTTCATTTTTCTACTGTCCCATAACATGAACCTCACAAATAAAGTTAACATCTTATAAGATATAGTTATATACCTTTAGCGTTTGATTTTGCAATGATTTCACTGTTTGGATGTGTTTTTCTATTTGTGTCTGTTTTTGTGCGCATTCAGCAAGAATACGGCTGTTTTCTGATTTTTTTCATTTTTCTACTGTCCCATAACATGAACCTCACAAATAAAGTTAACATCTTATAAGATATACTTCTGTACCCTCAGTGTTTGATTTGCAATGATTTCACTGTTTGGATGTGTTTTTCTATTTGTGTCTGTTTTTGTGCACATTCAGCAAGAATACGGCTGTTTTCTGATTTTTTTCATTTTCTACTGTCCCATAACATGAACCTCACAAATAAAGTTAACATCTTATAAGATATACTTATGTACCCTCAGTGTTTGATTTTGCAATGATTTCACTGTTTGGATGTATTTTTCTATTTGTGTCTGTTTTTGTGCGCATTCAGCAAGAATACGGCTGTTTTCTGATTTTTTTCATTTTTCTACTGTCCCATAACATGAACCTCACAAATAAAGTTAACATCTCATAAGATATACTTCTGTACCCTCAGTGTTTGCTTTGCAATGATTTCACTGTTTGGATGTGTTTTTCTATTTGTGTCTGTTTTTGTGCACATTCAGCAAGAATACTGTTGTTTTCTGATTTTTGTGCACATTCAGCAAGAATACGGCTGTTTTCTGATTTTTTTCATTTTTCTACTGTCCCATAACATGAACCTCACAAATAAAGTTAACATCTCATAAGATATACTTCTGTACCCTCAGTGTTTGATTTGCAATGATTTCACTGTTTGGATGTGTTTTTCTATTTGTGTCTGTTTTTGTGCACATTCAGCAAGAATACGGCTGTTTTCTGATTTTTTTCATTTTCTACTGTCCCATAACATGAACCTCACAAATAAAGTTAACATCTTATAAGATATACTTATGTACCCTCAGTGTTTGATTTTGCAATGATTTCACTGTTTGGATGTATTTTTCTATTTGTGTCTGTTTTTGTGCGCATTCAGCAAGAATACGGCTGTTTTCTGATTTTTTTCATTTTTCTACTGTCCCATAACATGAACCTCACAAATAAAGTTAACATCTCATAAGATATACTTCTGTACCCTCAGTGTTTGCTTTGCAATGATTTCACTGTTTGGATGTGTTTTTCTATTTGTGTCTGTTTTTGTGCACATTCAGCAAGAATACTGTTGTTTTCTGATTTTTGTGCACATTCAGCAAGAATACGGCTGTTTTCTGATTTTTTTCATTTTTCTACTGTCCCATAACATAAACCTCACAAATAAAGTTAAAATCTTATAAGAAATAGTTATATACCTTAGCGTTTGATTTTGCAATACTTTCACTGTTTGGATGTGTTTTTCTATTTGTGTCTGTTTTTGTGCGCATTCAGCAAGAATACGGCTGTTTTCTGATTTTTTTCATTTTTCTACTGTCCCATAACATAAACCTCACAAATACAGTTAACATCTTATAAGATATAGTTATATACCTTTAGCGTTTGATTTTGCAATAATTTCACTGTTTGGATGTGTTTTTCTATTTGTGTCTGTTTTTGTGCACATTCAGCAAGAATACTGTTGTTTTCTGATTTTTGTGCACATTCAGCAAGAATACGGCTGTTTTCTGATTTTTTTCATTTTTCTACTGTCCCATAACATGAACCTCACAAATAAAGTTAACATCTCATAAGATATACTTCTGTACCCTCAGTGTTTGCTTTGCAATGATTTCACTGTTTGGATGTGTTTTTCTATTTGTGTCTGTTTTTGTGCACATTCAGCAAGAATACTGTTGTTTTCTGATTTTTGTGCACATTCAGCAAGAATACGGCTGTTTTCTGATTTTTTTCATTTTTCTACTGTCCCATAACATAAACCTCACAAATAAAGTTAAAATCTTATAAGAAATAGTTATATACCTTAGCGTTTGATTTTGCAATACTTTCACTGTTTGGATGTGTTTATCTATTTGTGTCTGTTTTTGTGCGCATTCAGCAAGAATACGGCTGTTTTCTGATTTTTTTCATTTTTCTACTGTCCCATAACATACTTCTGTACCCTCAGTGTTTGATTTGCAATGATTTCACTGTTTGGATGTGTTTTTCTATTTGTGTCTGTTTTTGTGCACATTCAGTAAGAATACGGCTGTTTTCTGATTTTTTTCATTTTCTACTGTCCCATAACATGAACCTCACAAATAAAGTTAAAATCTTATAAGAAATAGTTATATACCTTTAGCGTTTGATTTTGCAATAATTTTTCTGTTTGGATGTGTTTTTCTATTTGTGTCTGTTTCTGTGCACATTCAGCAAGGATACGGCTGTTTTCTTTTTTTTCTTCATTTTTCTACTGTCCCATAACATAAACCTCACAAATAAAGTTAACATCTTATAAGATATAGTTATATACCTTTAGCGTTTGATTTTGCAATGATTTCACTGTTTGGATGTGTTTTTCTATTTGTGTCTGTTTTTGTGCGCATTCAGCAAGGATACGGCTGTTTTCTTATTTTTTTCATTTTTCTACTGTCCCATAACATGAACCTCACAAATAAAGTTAACATCTTATAAGATATAGTTATATACCTTTAGCGTTTGATTTTGCAATGATTTCACTGTTTGGATGTATTTTTCTATTTGTGTCTGTTTTTGTGCGCATACGGCAAGAATATGGCTGTTTTCTGATTTTTTTTCATTTTTCTACAGTCCCATAACATGAACCTCACAAATAAAGTTAAAATCTTATAAGAAATAGTTATATACCTTTAGCGTTTGATTTTGCAATAAGTTTACAGTTTGGATGTGTTTTTCTATTTGTGTCTGTTTCTGTGCACATTCAGCAAGGATACGGCTGTTTTCTTTTTTTTCTTCATTTTTCTACTGTCCCATAACATAAACCTCACAAATACAGTTAACATCTTATAAGATATAGTTATATACCTTTAGCGTTTGATTTTGCAATAATTTCACTGTTTGGATGTGTTTTTCTATTTGTGTCTGTTTTTGTGCGCATTCAGCAAGAATACGGCTGTTTTCTGATTTTTTTCATTTTTCTACTGTCCCATAACATGAACCTCACAAATAAAGTTAACATCTTATAAGATATACTTCTGTACCCTCAGTGTTTGATTTGCAATGATTTCACTGTTTGGATGTGTTTTTCTATTTGTGTCTGTTTTTGTGCACATTCAGCAAGAATACGGATGTTTTCTGTTTTTGTGCACATTCAGCAAGAATACGGCTGTTTTCTGATTTTTTTAATTTTTCTACTGTCCCATAACATAAACCTCACAAATAAAGTTAAAATCTTATAAGATATAGTTATATACCTTTAGCGTTTGATTTTGCAATGATTTCACTGTTTGGATGTGTTTTTCTATTTGTGTCTGTTTTTGTGCACATTCAGCAAGAATACGGCTGTTTTCTGATTTTTTTCATTTTCTACTGTCCCATAACATGAACCTCACAAATAAAGTTAACATCTTATAAGATATACTTCTGTCCCCTCTGTGTTTGATTTTGCAATGATTTCACTGTTTGGATGTATTTTTCTATTTGTGTCTGTTTTTGTGCGCATTCAGCAAGAATACGGCTGTTTTCTGATTTTTTTCATTTTTTTACTGTCCCATAACATACTTCTGTACCCTCAGTGTTTGATTTGCAATGATTTCACCGTTTGGATGTGTTTTTCTATTTGTGTCTGTTTTTGTGCACATTCAGCAAGAATACGGCTGTTTTCTGTTTTTGTGCACATTCAGCAAGAATACGGCTGTTTTCTGATTTTTTTCATTTTTCTACTGTCCCATAACATGAACCTCACAAATAAAGTTAACATCTTATAAGATATACTTCTGTCCCCTCAGTGTTTGATTTGCAATGATTTCACTGTTTGGATGTGTTTTTCTATTTGTGTCTGTTTTTGTGCACATTCAGCAAGAATACGGCTGTTTTCTGATTTTTTTCATTTTCTACTGTCCCATTACATGAACCTCACAAATAAAGTTAACATCTTATAAGATATACTTCTGTCCCCTCAGTGTTTGATTTTGCAATGATTTCACTGTTTGGATGTATTTTTCTATTTGTGTCTGTTTTTGTGCGCATTCAGCAAGAATACGGCTGTTTTTTGATTTTTTTCATTTTTCTACTGTCCCATAACATGAACCTCACAAATAAAGTTAACATCTCATAAGATATACTTCTGTACCCTCAGTGTTTGATTTGCAATGATTTCACTGTTTGGATGTGTTTTTCTATTTGTGTCTGTTTTTGTGCACATTCAGCAATAATACGGCTATTTTCTGATTTTTGTGCACATTCAGCAAGAATACGGCTGTTTTCTGATTTTTTTCATTTTTCTACTGTCCCATAACATACTTCTGTACCCTCAGTGTTTAATTTGCAATGATTTCACTGTTTGGATGTGTTTTTCTATTTGTGTCTGTTTTTGTGCACATTCAGCAAGAATACGGCTGTTTTCTGATTTTTGTGCACATTCAGCAAGAATACGGCTGTTTTCTGATTTTTTTCATTTTTCTACTGTCCCATAACATAAACCTCACAAATAAAGTTAAAATCTTATAAGATATAGTTATATACCTTTAGCGTTTGATTTTGCAATGATTTCACTGTTTGGATGTATTTTTCTATTTGTGTCTGTTTTTGTGCGCATTCAGCAAGGATACGGCTGTTTTCTTTTTTTTCTTCATTTTTCTACTGTCCCATAACATAAACCTCACAAATAAAGTTAAAATCTTATGAGATATAGTTATATACCTTTAGCGTTTGATTTTGCAATAATTTCACTGTTTGGATGTGTTTTTCTATTTGTGTCTGTTTTTGTGCACATTCAGCAAGAATAGGGCTGTTTTCTGATTTTTTTCATTTTTCTACTGTCCCATAACATAAACCTTACAAATAAAGTTAACATCTTATAAGATATAGTTATACCTTTAGCGTTTGATTTTGCAATGATTTCACTGTTTGGATGTGTTTTTCTATTTGTGTCTGTTTTTGTGCACATTCAGCAAGAATACGGCTGTTTTCTGATTTTTTTTAATTTTTTACTGTCCCATAACATAAACCTCACAAATAAAGTTAAAATCTTATAAGAAATAGTTATATACCTTTAGCGTTTTATTTTGCAATGATTTCACTGTTTGGATGTGTTTTTCTATTTGTGTCTGTTTTTGTGCACATTCAGCAAGGATACGGCTGTTTTCTTTTTTTTTTCATTTTTCTACTGTCCCATAACATAAACCTCACAAATAATGTTAAAATCTTATAAGATATACTTCTGTCCCCTCACTGTTTGATTTTGCAATGATTTCACTGTTTGGGTGTGTTTTTCTATTTGTGTCTGTTTTTGTGCACATTCAGCAAGAATAAGGCTGTTTTCTGATTTTTTTCATTTTTCTACTGTCCCATAACATAAACCTCACAAATAAAGTTAACATCTTATAAGATATAGTTATATACCACTAGCGTTTGAATTTGCAATGATTTCATTGTTTGGATGTATTTTTCTATTTGTGTCTGTTTTTGTGCACATTCAGCAAGAATACGGCTGTTTTCTTATTTTTTTTAATTTTCTACTGTCCCTTTACATGAACCTCACAAATAAAGTTAACATCTTATAAGATATACTTCTGTCCCCTCAGTGTTTGATTTTGCAATGATTTCAATGTTTGGGTGTGTTTTTCTATTTGTGTCTGTTTTTGTGCACATTCAGCAAGAATAAGGCTTTTTTCTGATTTTTTTCATTTTTTTACTGTCCCATAACATGAACCTCACAAATAAAGTTAACATCTTATAAGATATACTTCTGTACCCTCAGTGTTTGATTTTGCAATGATTTCACTGTTTGGATGAGTTTTTCTATTTGTGTCTGTTTTTGTGCACATTCAGCAAGAATACGGCTGTTTTCTGATTTTTTTCATTTTTCTACTGTCCCATAACATGAACCTCACAAATTAAGTTAACATCTTATAAGATATAGTTACATACCTTCAGCGTTTGATTTTGCAATGATTTCACTGTTTGGATGTGTTTTTCTTTTTGTGTCTGTTTTTGTGCACATTCAGCAAGAATACGGCTGTTTTCTGATTTTTTTCATTTTTCTACTGTCCCATAACATGAACCTCACAAATTAAAGTTAATATCTTATTAGATATAGTTATATACCTTTAGCGTTTAATTTTGCAATGATTTCACTGTTTGGATGTATTTTTCTATTTGTGTCTGTTTTTGTGCGCATTCAGCAAGAATACGGCTGTTTTCTGATTTTTTTAATTTTCTACTGTCCCTTAACATGAACCTCACAAATAAAGTTAACATCTTATAAGATATACTTCTGTCCCCTCAGTGTTTGATTTTGCAATGATTTCACTGTTTGGGTGTGTTTTTCTATTTGTGTCTGTTTTTGTGCACATTCAGCAAAAATAAGGCTGTTGTCTGATTTTTTTCATTTTTTTACTGTCCCATAACATGAACCTCACAAATAAAGTTAACATCTTATAAGATATACTCATGTACCCTCAGTGTTTGATTTTGCAATGATTTCACTGTTTGGATGTGTTTTTCTATTTGTGTCTGTTTTTGTGCACATTCAGCAAGAATACGTCTGTTTTCTGATTTTTTTCATTTTTCTACTGTCCCATAACATGAACCTCACAAATAAAGTTAACATCTTATAAGATATAGTTATATACCTTTAGCGTTTTATTTTGCAATGATTTCACTGTTTGGATGTGTTTTTCTATTTGTTTCTGTTTTTGTGCACATTCAGCAAGAATACGGCTGTTTTCTGATTTTTTTCATTTTCTACTGTCCCATAACATGAACCTCACAAATAAAGTTAACATCTTATAAGATATACTTCTGTCCCCTCTGTGTTTGATTTTGCAATAATTTCACTGTTTGGATGTGTTTTTCTATTTGTCTGTTTTTGTGCGCATTCAGCAAGAATACGGCTGTTTTCTGATTTTTTTCATTTTTCTACTGTCCCATAACATGAACCTCACAAATAAAGTTAACTTCTTATAAGATATAGTTATATACCTTTAGCGTTTTATTTTGCAATGATTTCACTGTTTGGATGTGTTTTTCTATTTGTGTCTGTTTTTGTGCACATTCAGCAAGAATACGGCTGTTTTCTGATTTTTTTCATTTTCTACTGTCCCATAACATGAACCTCACAAATAAAGTTAACATCTTATAAGATATACTTTTGTACCCTCAGTGTTTGATTTTGCAATGATTTCACTGTTTGGATGTGTTTTTCTATTTGTGTCTGTTTTTGTGCACATTCAGCAAGGATACGGCTGTTTTCTTTTTTTTCTTCATTTTTCTACTGTCCCATAACATAAACCTCACAAATAAAGTTAACATCTTATAAGATATAGTTATATACCACTAGCGTTTGAATTTGCAATGATTTCACTCTTTGGATGAATTTTTCTATTTGTGTCTGTTTTTGTGCACATTCAGCAAGGATACGGCTGTTTTCTTTTTTTTCTTCATTTTTCTACTGTCCCATAACATAAACCTCACAAATAAAGTTAACATCTTATAAGATATAGTTATATACCTTTAGCGTTTGATTTTGCAATGATTTCACTGTTTGGATGCATTTTTCTATTGGTGTCTGTTTTTGTGCGCATTCAGCAAGAATACGGCTGTTTTCTGATTTTTTTCATTTTCTACTGTCCCATAACATGAACCTCACAAATAAAGTCAACATCTCATAAGATATACTTCTGTACCCTCAGTGTTTGATTTGCAATGATTTCACTGTTTGGATGTGTTTTTCTATTTGTGTCTGTTTTTGTGCACATTCAGCAAGAATACGGCTGTTTTCTGATTTTTGTGCACATTCAGCAAGAATACGGCTGTTTTCTGATTTTTTTCATTTTTCTACTGTCCCATAACATAAACCTCACAAATAAAGTTAAAATCTTATAAGAAATAGTTATATACCTTTAGCGTTTGATTTTGCAATACTTTCACTGTTTGGATGTGTTTTTCTATTTGTGTCTGTTTTTGTGCGCATTCAGCAAGAATACGGCTATTTTCTGATTTTTTTCATTTTTCTACTGTCCCATAACATGAACCTCACAAATAAAGTTAAAATCTTATAAGAAATAGTTATATACCTTTAGCGTTTGATTTTGCAATAATTTTTCTGTTTGGATGTGTTTTTCTATTTGTGTCTGTTTCTGTGCACATTCAGCAAGGATACGGCTGTTTTCTTTTTTTTCTTCATTTTTCTACTGTCCCATAACATAAACCTCACAAATAAAGTTAACATCTTATAAGATATAGTTATATACCTTTAGCGTTTGATTTTGCAATGATTTCACTGTTTGGATGTATTTTTCTATTTGTGTCTGTTTTTGTGCGCATTCAGCAAGAATACGGCTGTTTTCTGATTTTTTTCATTTTCTACTGTCCCATAACATGAACCTCACAAATAAAGTTAACATCTTATAAGATATACTTCTGTCCCCTCTGTGTTTGATTTTGCAATGATTTCACTGTTTGGATGTGTTTTTCTATTTGTGTCTGTTTTTGTGCACATTCAGCAAGAATACGGCTGTTTTCTGATTTTTTTCATTTTTCTACTGTCCCATAACATGAACCTCACAAATAAAGTTAAAATCTTATAAGAAATAGTTATATACTTTTAGCGTTTGATTTTGCAATAATTTCACTGTTTGGATGTGTTTTTCTATTTGTGTCTGTTTTTGTGCGCATTCAGCAAGAATAAGGCTGTTTTCTGATTTTTTTCATTTTTCTACTGTCCCATAACATGAACCTCACAAATAAAGTTAACATCTCATAAGATATACTTCTGTCCCCTCAGTGTTTGATTTTGCAATGATTTCACTGTTTGGATGTGTTTTTCTATTTGTGTCTGTTTTTGTGCGCATACAGCAAGAATACGGCTGTTTTCTGATTTTTTTAATTTTTCTACTGTCCCATAACATAAACCTCACAAATAAAGTTAAAATCTTATGAGATATAGTTATATACCTTTAGCGTTTGATTTTGCAATAATTTCACTGTTTGGATGTGTTTTTCTATTTGTGTCTGTTTTTGTGCACATTCAGCAAGAATAGGGCTGTTTTCTGATTTTTTTCATTTTTCTACTGTCCCATAACATAAACCTTACAAATAAAGTTAATATCTTATAAGATATAGTTATATACCTTTAGCGTTTTATTTTGCAATGATTTCACTGTTTGGATGTGTTTTTCTATTTGTGTCTGTTTTTGTGCACATTCAGCAAGGATACGGCTGTTTTCTTTTATTTTTCATTTTTCTACTGTCCCATAACATGAACCTCACAAATAAAGTTAACATCTTATAAGATATACTTCTGTACCCTCAGTGTTTGATTTTGCAATGATTTCACTGTTTGGATGTGTTTTTCTATTTGTGTCTGTTTTTGTGCACATTCAGCAAGGATACGGCTGTTTTCTTTTTTTTCTTCATTTTTCTACTGTCCCATAACATAAACCTCACAAATAAAGTTAACATCTTATAAGATATAGTTATATACCACTAGCGCTTGAATTTGCAATGATTTCACTCTTTGGATGAATTTTTCTATTTGTGTCTGTTTTTGTGCACATTCAGCAAGGATACGGCTGTTTTCTTTTTTTTCTTCATTTTTCTACTGTCCCATAACATAAACCTCACAAATAAAGTTAACATCTTATAAGATATAGTTATATACCTTTAGCGTTTGATTTTGCAATGATTTCACTGTTTGGATGCATTTTTCTATTTGTGTCTGTTTTTGTGCGCATTCAGCAAGAATACGGCTGTTTTCTGATTTTTTTCATTTTCTACTGTCCCATAACATGAACCTCACAAATAAAGTCAACATCTCATAAGATATACTTCTGTACCCTCAGTGTTTGATTTTGCAATGATTTCAATGTTTGGGTGTGTTTTTCTATTTGTGTCTGTTTTTGTGCACATTCAGCAAGAATAAGGCTTTTTTCTGATTTTTTTCATTTTTTTACTGTCCCATAACATGAACCTCACAAATAAAGTTAACATCTTATAAGATATACTTCTGTCCCCTCAGTGTTTGATTTTGCAATGATTTCACTGTTTGGATGTATTTTTCTATTTGTGTCTGTTTTTGTGCGCATTCAGCAAGAATACGGCTGTTTTCTGATTTTTTTAATTTTCTACTGTCCCTTAACATGAACCTCACAAATAAAGTTAACATCTTATAAGATATACTTCTGTCCCCTCAGTGTTTGATTTTGCAATGATTTCACTGTTTGGGTGTGTTTTTCTATTTGTGTCTGTTTTTGTGCACATTCAGCAAGAATAAGGCTGTTGTCTGATTTTTTTCATTTTTTTACTGTCCCATAACATGAACCTCACAAATAAAGTTAACATCTTATAAGATATACTCATGTACCCTCAGTGTTTGATTTTGCAATGATTTCACTGTTTGGATGTGTTTTTCTATTTGTGTCTGTTTTTGTGCACATTCAGCAAGAATACGTCTGTTTTCTGATTTTTTTCATTTTTCTACTGTCCCATAACATGAACCTCACAAATAAAGTTAACATCTTATAAGATATAGTTATATACCTTTAGCGTTTTATTTTGCAATGATTTCACTGTTTGGATGTGTTTTTCTATTTGTGTCTGTTTTTGTGCACATTCAGCAAGAATACGGCTGTTTTCTGATTTTTTTCATTTTCTACTGTCCCATAACATGAACCTCACAAATAAAGTTAACATCTTATAAGATATACTTCTGTCCCCTCTGTGTTTGATTTTGCAATAATTTCACTGTTTGGATGTGTTTTTCTATTTGTCTGTTTTTGTGCGCATTCAGCAAGAATACGGCTGTTTTCTGATTTTTTTCATTTTTCTACTGTCCCATAACATGAACCTCACAAATAAAGTTAACTTCTTATAAGATATAGTTATATACCTTTAGCGTTTTATTTTGCAATGATTTCACTGTTTGGATGTGTTTTTCTATTTGTGTCTGTTTCTGTGCACATTCAGCAAGGATACGGCTGTTTTCTTTTTTTTCTTCATTTTTCTACTGTCCCATAACATAAACCTCACAAATAAAGTTAACATCTTATAAGATATAGTTATATACCTTTAGCGTTTGATTTTGCAATGATTTCACTGTTTGGATGTGTTTTTCTATTTGTGTCTGTTTTTGTGCGCATACAGCAAGAATACGGCTGTTTTCTGATTTTTTTCATTTTTCTACTGTCCCATAACATAAACCTCACAAATAAAGTTAAAATCTTATGAGATATAGTTATATACCTTTAGCGTTTGATTTTGCAATAATTTCACTGTTTGGATGTGTTTTTCTATTTGTGTCTGTTTTTGTGCACATTCAGCAAGAATAGGGCTGTTTTCTGATTTTTTTCATTTTTCTACTGTCCCATAACATAAACCTTACAAATAAAGTTAATATCTTATAAGATATAGTTATATACCTTTAGCGTTTTATTTTGCAATGATTTCACTGTTTGGATGTGTTTTTCTATTTGTGTCTGTTTTTGTGCACATTCAGCAAGGATACGGCTGTTTTCTTTTTTTTCTTCATTTTTCTACTGACCCATAACATAAACCTCACAAATAAAGTTAACATCTTATAAGATATAGTTATATACCACTAGCGTTTGAATTTGCAATGATTTCACTCTTTGGATGTATTTTTCTATTTGTGTCTGTTTTTGTGCACATTCAGCAAGAATACGGCTGTTTTCTGATTTTTTTCATTTTTCTACTGTCCCATAACATAAACCTCACAAATAAAGTTAACATCTTATAAGATATAGTTATATACCACTAGCGTTTGAATTTGCAATGATTTCACTGTTTGGATGTATTTTTCTATTTGTGTCTGTTTTTGTGCACATTCAGCAAGAATAAGGCTTTTTTCTGATTTTTTTCATTTTTTTACTGTCCCATAACATGAACCTCACAAATAAAGTTAACATCTTATAAGATATACTTCTGTACCCTCAGTGTTTGATTTTGCAATGATTTCACTGTTTGGATGAGTTTTTCTATTTGTGTCTGTTTTTGTGCACATTCAGCAAGAATACGGCTGTTTTCTGATTTTTTTCATTTTTCTACTGTCCCATAACATGAACCTCACAAATAAAGTTAACATCTTATAAGATATAGTTACATACCTTTAGCGTTTGATTTTGCAATGATTTCACTGTTTGGATGTGTTTTTCTTTTTGTGTCTGTTTTTGTGCACATTCAGCAAGAATACGGCTGTTTCCTGATTTTTTTCATTTTTCTACTGTCCCATAACAAGAACCTCACAAATTAAAGTTAAAATCTTATTAGATGTAGTTATATACCTTTAGCGTTTAATTTTGCAATGATTTCACTGTTTGGATGTATTTTTCTATTTGTGTCTGTTTTTGTGCGCATTCAGCAAGAATACGGCTGTTTTCTGATTTTTTTAATTTTCTACTGTCCCATAACATGAACCTCACAAATAAAGTTAACATCTTATAAGATATACTTTTGTACCCTCAGTGTTTGATTTTGCAATGATTTCACTGTTTGGATGTGTTTTTCTATTTGTGTCTGTTTTTGTGCACATTCAGCAAGGATACGGCTGTTTTCTTTTTTTTCTTCATTTTTCTACTGTCCCATAACATAAACCTCACAAATAAAGTTAACATCTTATAAGATATAGTTATATACCACTAGCGTTTGAATTTGCAATGATTTCACTCTTTGGATGAATTTTTCTATTTGTGTCTGTTTTTGTGCACATTCAGCAAGGATACGGCTGTTTTCTTTTTTTTCTTCATTTTTCTACTGTCCCATAACATAAACCTCACAAATAAAGTTAACATCTTATAAGATATAGTTATATACCTTTAGCGTTTGATTTTGCAATGATTTCACTGTTTGGATGCATTTTTCTATTGGTGTCTGTTTTTGTGCGCATTCAGCAAGAATACGGCTGTTTTCTGATTTTTTTCATTTTCTACTGTCCCATAACATGAACCTCACAAATAAAGTCAACATCTCATAAGATATACTTCTGTACCCTCAGTGTTTGATTTGCAATGATTTCACTGTTTGGATGTGTTTTTCTATTTGTGTCTGTTTTTGTGCACATTCAGCAAGAATACGGCTGTTTTCTGATTTTTGTGCACATTCAGCAAGAATACGGCTGTTTTCTGATTTTTTTCATTTTTCTACTGTCCCATAACATAAACCTCACAAATAAAGTTAAAATCTTATAAGAAATAGTTATATACCTTTAGCGTTTGATTTTGCAATACTTTCACTGTTTGGATGTGTTTTTCTATTTGTGTCTGTTTTTGTGCGCATTCAGCAAGAATACGGCTATTTTCTGATTTTTTTCATTTTTCTACTGTCCCATAACATGAACCTCACAAATAAAGTTAAAATCTTATAAGAAATAGTTATATACCTTTAGCGTTTGATTTTGCAATAATTTTTCTGTTTGGATGTGTTTTTCTATTTGTGTCTGTTTCTGTGCACATTCAGCAAGGATACGGCTGTTTTCTTTTTTTTCTTCATTTTTCTACTGTCCCATAACATAAACCTCACAAATAAAGTTAACATCTTATAAGATATAGTTATATACCTTTAGCGTTTGATTTTGCAATGATTTCACTGTTTGGATGTATTTTTCTATTTGTGTCTGTTTTTGTGCACATTCAGCAAGAATACGGCTGTTTTCTGATTTTTTTCATTTTTCTACTGTCCCATAACATAAACCTCACAAATAAAGTTAACATCTTATAAGATATAGTTATATACCACTAGCGTTTGAATTTGCAATGATTTCACTGTTTGGATGTATTTTTCTATTTGTGTCTGTTTTTGTGCACATTCAGCAAGAATAAGGCTTTTTTCTGATTTTTTTCATTTTTTTACTGTCCCATAACATGAACCTCACAAATAAAGTTAACATCTTATAAGATATACTTCTGTACCCTCAGTGTTTGATTTTGCAATGATTTCACTGTTTGGATGAGTTTTTCTATTTGTGTCTGTTTTTGTGCACATTCAGCAAGAATACGGCTGTTTTCTGATTTTTTTCATTTTTCTACTGTCCCATAACATGAACCTCACAAATAAAGTTAACATCTTATAAGATATAGTTACATACCTTTAGCGTTTGATTTTGCAATGATTTCACTGTTTGGATGTGTTTTTCTTTTTGTGTCTGTTTTTGTGCACATTCAGCAAGAATACGGCTGTTTTCTGATTTTTTTCATTTTTCTACTGTCCCATAACAAGAACCTCACAAATTAAAGTTAAAATCTTATTAGATGTAGTTATATACCTTTAGCGTTTAATTTTGCAATGATTTCACTGTTTGGATGTATTTTTCTATTTGTGTCTGTTTTTGTGCGCATTCAGCAAGAATACGGCTGTTTTCTGATTTTTTTAATTTTCTACTGTCCCATAACATGAACCTCACAAATAAAGTTAACATCTTATAAGATATACTTTTGTACCCTCAGTGTTTGATTTTGCAATGATTTCACTGTTTGGATGTGTTTTTCTATTTGTGTCTGTTTTTGTGCACATTCAGCAAGGATACGGCTGTTTTCTTTTTTTTCTTCATTTTTCTACTGTCCCATAACATAAACCTCACAAATAAAGTTAACATCTTATAAGATATAGTTATATACCACTAGCGTTTGAATTTGCAATGATTTCACTCTTTGGATGAATTTTTCTATTTGTGTCTGTTTTTGTGCACATTCAGCAAGGATACGGCTGTTTTCTTTTTTTTCTTCATTTTTCTACTGTCCCATAACATAAACCTCACAAATAAAGTTAACATCTTATAAGATATAGTTATATACCTTTAGCGTTTGATTTTGCAATGATTTCACTGTTTGGATGCATTTTTCTATTGGTGTCTGTTTTTGTGCGCATTCAGCAAGAATACGGCTGTTTTCTGATTTTTTTCATTTTCTACTGTCCCATAACATGAACCTCACAAATAAAGTCAACATCTCATAAGATATACTTCTGTACCCTCAGTGTTTGATTTGCAATGATTTCACTGTTTGGATGTGTTTTTCTATTTGTGTCTGTTTTTGTGCACATTCAGCAAGAATACGGCTGTTTTCTGATTTTTGTGCACATTCAGCAAGAATACGGCTGTTTTCTGATTTTTTTCATTTTTCTACTGTCCCATAACATAAACCTCACAAATAAAGTTAAAATCTTATAAGAAATAGTTATATACCTTTAGCGTTTGATTTTGCAATACTTTCACTGTTTGGATGTGTTTTTCTATTTGTGTCTGTTTTTGTGCGCATTCAGCAAGAATACGGCTATTTTCTGATTTTTTTCATTTTTCTACTGTCCCATAACATGAACCTCACAAATAAAGTTAAAATCTTATAAGAAATAGTTATATACCTTTAGCGTTTGATTTTGCAATAATTTTTCTGTTTGGATGTGTTTTTCTATTTGTGTCTGTTTCTGTGCACATTCAGCAAGGATACGGCTGTTTTCTTTTTTTTCTTCATTTTTCTACTGTCCCATAACATAAACCTCACAAATAAAGTTAACATCTTATAAGATATAGTTATATACCTTTAGCGTTTGATTTTGCAATGATTTAACTGTTTGGATGTATTTTTCTATTTGTGTCTGTTTTTGTGCGCATTCAGCAAGAATACGGCTGTTTTCTGATTTTTTTCATTTTCTACTGTCCCATAACATGAACCTCACAAATAAAGTTAACATCTTATAAGATATACTTCTGTCCCCTCTGTGTTTGATTTTGCAATGATTTCACTGTTTGGATGTGTTTTTCTATTTGTGTCTGTTTTTGTGCACATTCAGCAAGAATACGGCTGTTTTCTGATTTTTTTCATTTTTCTACTGTCCCATAACATGAACCTCACAAATAAAGTTAAAATCTTATAAGAAATAGTTATATACTTTTAGCGTTTGATTTTGCAATAATTTCACTGTTTGGATGTGTTTTTCTATTTGTGTCTGTTTTTGTGCGCATTCAGCAAGAATAAGGCTGTTTTCTGATTTTTTTCATTTTTCTACTGTCCCATAACATGAACCTCACAAATAAAGTTAACATCTCATAAGATATACTTCTGTCCCCTCAGTGTTTGATTTTGCAATGATTTCACTGTTTGGATGTGTTTTTCTATTTGTGTCTGTTTTTGTGCGCATACAGCAAGAATACGGCTGTTTTCTGATTTTTTTAATTTTTCTACTGTCCCATAACATAAACCTCACAAATAAAGTTAAAATCTTATGAGATATAGTTATATACCTTTAGCGTTTGATTTTGCAATAATTTCACTGTTTGGATGTGTTTTTCTATTTGTGTCTGTTTTTGTGCACATTCAGCAAGAATAGGGCTGTTTTCTGATTTTTTTCATTTTTCTACTGTCCCATAACATAAACCTTACAAATAAAGTTAATATCTTATAAGATATAGTTATATACCTTTAGCGTTTTATTTTGCAATGATTTCACTGTTTGGATGTGTTTTTCTATTTGTGTCTGTTTTTGTGCACATTCAGCAAGGATACGGCTGTTTTCTTTTATTTTTCATTTTTCTACTGTCCCATAACATGAACCTCACAAATAAAGTTAACATCTTATAAGATATACTTCTGTACCCTCAGTGTTTGATTTTGCAATGATTTCACTGTTTGGATGTGTTTTTCTATTTGTGTCTGTTTTTGTGCACATTCAGCAAGGATACGGCTGTTTTCTTTTTTTTCTTCATTTTTCTACTGACCCATAACATAAACCTCACAAATAAAGTTAACATCTTATAAGATATAGTTATATACCACTAGCGTTTGAATTTGCAATGATTTCACTCTTTGGATGTATTTTTCTATTTGTGTCTGTTTTTGTGCACATTCAGCAAGAATACGGCTGTTTTCTGATTTTTTTCATTTTTCTACTGTCCCATAACATAAACCTCACAAATAAAGTTAACATCTTATAAGATATAGTTATATACCACTAGCGTTTGAATTTGCAATGATTTCACTGTTTGGATGTATTTTTCTATTTGTGTCTGTTTTTGTGCACATTCAGCAAGAATAAGGCTTTTTTCTGATTTTTTTCATTTTTTTACTGTCCCATAACATGAACCTCACAAATAAAGTTAACATCTTATAAGATATACTTCTGTACCCTCAGTGTTTGATTTTGCAATGATTTCACTGTTTGGATGAGTTTTTCTATTTGTGTCTGTTTTTGTGCACATTCAGCAAGAATACGGCTGTTTTCTGATTTTTTTCATTTTTCTACTGTCCCATAACATGAACCTCACAAATAAAGTTAACATCTTATAAGATATAGTTACATACCTTTAGCGTTTGATTTTGCAATGATTTCACTGTTTGGATGTGTTTTTCTTTTTGTGTCTGTTTTTGTGCACATTCAGCAAGAATACGGCTGTTTTCTGATTTTTTTCATTTTTCTACTGTCCCATAACAAGAACCTCACAAATTAAAGTTAAAATCTTATTAGATGTAGTTATATACCTTTAGCGTTTAATTTTGCAATGATTTCACTGTTTGGATGTATTTTTCTATTTGTGTCTGTTTTTGTGCGCATTCAGCAAGAATACGGCTGTTTTCTGATTTTTTTAATTTTCTACTGTCCCTTAACATGAACCTCACAAATAAAGTTAACATCTTATAAGATATACTTCTGTCCCCTCAGTGTTTGATTTTGTAATGATTTCACTATTTGGGTGTGTTTTTCTATTTGTGTCTGTTTTTGTGCACATTCAGCAAGAATAAGGCTGTTGTCTGATTTTTTTCATTTTTTTACTGTCCCATAACATGAACCTCACAAATAAAGTTAACATCTTATAAGATATACTCATGTACCCTCAGTGTTTGATTTTGCAATGATTTCACTGTTTGGATGAGTTTTTCTATTTGTGTCTGTTTTTGTGCACATTCAGCAAGAATACGGCTGTTTTCTGATTTTTTTCATTTTTCTACTGTCCCATAACGTAAACCTCACAAATAATGTTAAAATCTTATAAGATATACTTCTGTCCCATCAGTGTTTTATTTTGCAATGATTTCACTGTTTGGATGTGTTTTTCTATTTGTGTCTGTTTTTGTGCACATTCAGCAAGAATACGGCTGTTTCTGATTTTTTTCATTTTCTACTGTCCCATAACATAAACCTCACAAATAAAGTTAAAATCTTATAATAAATAGTTATATACCTTTAGCGTTTGATTTTGCAATGATTTCACTGTTTGGATGTGTTTTTCTATTTGTGTCTGTTTTTGTGCACATTCAGCAAGAATACGGCTGTTTTCTGATTTTTTTCATTTTTCTACTGTCCCATAACATAAACCTCACAAATAAAGTTAAAATCTTATGAGATATAGTTATATACCTTTAGCGTTTTATTTTGCAATGATTTCACTGTTTGGATGTGTTTTTCTATTTGTGTCTGTTTTTGTGCACATTAAGAAAGAATACGGCTGTTTTCTGATTTTTTTTAATTTTTTACTGTCCCATAACATAAACCTCACAAATAAAGTTAAAATCTTATAAGAAATAGTTATGTACCTTTAGCGTTTGATTTTGCAATGATTTCACTGTTTGAATGTGTTTTTCTATTTGTGTCTGTTTTTGTGCGCATTCAGCAAGAATACAGCTGTTTTCTGATTTTTTTCATTTTTCTACTGTCCCATAACATAAACCTCACAAATAAAGTGAAAATCTTATGAGATATAGTTATATACCTTTAGCGTTTGATTTTGCAATGATTTCACTGTTTGGATGTGTTTTTCTATTTGTGTCTGTTTTTGTGCACATTAAGAAAGAATACGGCTGTTTTCTGATTTTTTTTAATTTTTTACTGTCCCATAACATAAACCTCACAAATAAAGTTAAAATCTTATAAGAAATAGTTATGTACCTTTAGCGTTTGATTTTGCAATGATTTCACTGTTTGAATGTGTTTTTCTATTTGTGTCTGTTTTTGTGCGCATTCAGCAAGAATACAGCTGTTTTCTGATTTTTTTCATTTTTCTACTGTCCCATAACATAAACCTCACAAATCAAGTGAAAATCTTATGAGATATAGTTATATACCTTTAGCGTTTGATTTTGCAATGATTTCACTGTTTGGATGTGTTTTTCTATTTGTGTCTGTTTTTGTGCACATTCAGCAAGAATACGGCTGTTTTCTGATTTTTTTCATTTTTCTACTGTCCCATAACATGAACCTCACAAATAAAGTTAAAATCTTATAAGAAATAGTTATATACTTTTAGCGTTTGATTTTGCAATAATTTCACTGTTTGGATGTGTTTTTCTATTTGTGTCTGTTTTTGTGCGCATACAGCAAGAATACGGCTGTTTTCTGATTTTTTTCATTTTTCTACTGTCCCATAACATAAACCTCACAAATAAAGTTAAAATCTTATGAGATATAGTTATATACCTTTAGCGTTTGATTTTGCAATAATTTCACTGTTTGGATGTGTTTGTGTCTGTTTTTGTGCACATTCAGCAAGAATACGGCTGTTTTCTGATTTTTTTTATTTTTCTACTGTCCCATATCATAAACCTCACAAATAAAGTTACAATCTTATGAGATATAGTTATATACCTTTAGCGTTTGATTTTGCAATGATTTCACTGTTTGGATGTGTTTTTCTATTTGTGTCCGTTTTTGTGCACATTCAGCAAGAATACGGCTGTTTTCTGATTTTTTTCATTTTTCTACTGTCCCATAACATAAACCTCATTAATAAAGTTAACATCTAATAAGATATAGTTATGTACCTTTAGCCTTTGATTTTGCAATGATTTCACTCTTTGGATGTGTTTTTCTATTTGTGTCTGTTTTTGTGCACATTCAGGAAGAATACTGCTGTTTTGTGATTTTTTTCATTTTTCTACTGTCCCATAACATGAACCTCACAAATAAAGTTAACATCTTATAAGATATACTTCTGTCCCCTCAGTGTTTGATTTTGCAATGATTTCACTGTTTGGATGTGTTTTTCTATTTGTGTCTGTTTTTGTGCGCATTCAGCAAGAATACGGCTGTTTTCTGATTTTTTTCATTTTTCTACTGTCCCATAACATAAACCTCACAAATAAAGTTAATATCTTATAAGATATACTTCTGTACCCTCAGTGTTTGATTTTGCAATGATTTCACTGTTTGGATGTGTTTTTCTATTTGTGTCTGTTTTTGTGCGCATTCAGCAAGGATACGGCTGTTTTCTGATTTTTTTCATTTTTCTACTGTCCCATAACATAAACCTCACAAATAAAGTTACAATCTTATAAGATATACTTATATACCTTTACCGTTTGATTTTGCAATGATTTCACTGTTTGGATGTGTTTTTCTATTTGTGTCTGTTTTTGTGCGCATTCAGCAAGGATACGGCTGTTTTGTGATTTTTTTCATTTTTCTACTGTCCCATAACATAAACCTCACAAATAAAGTTACAATCTTATAAGATATAGTTATATACCTTTAGCGTTTGATTTTGCAATGATTTCACTGTTTGGATGTGTTTTTCTATTTGTGTCTGTTTTTGTGCGCATTCAGCAAGGATACGGCTGTTTTGTGATTTTTTTCATTTTTCTATTGTCCCATAACATGATCCTCACAAATAAAGTTAACATCTCATAAGATACTTCTGCACCCTCAGTGTTTGATTTGTAATGATTTCACTGTTTGGATGTGTTTTTCTATTTGTGTCTGTTTTTGTGCGCATTCAGCAAGGATACGGCTGTTTTCTGATTTTTTTCATTTTTCTACTGTCCCATAACATAAACCTCACAAATAAAGTTACAATCTTATAAGATATACTTATATACCTTTAGCGTTTGATTTTGCAATGATTTCACTGTTTGGATGTGTTTTTCTATTTGTGTCTGTTTTTGTGCACATTCAGCAAGGATACGGCTGTTTTCTGATTTTTTTCATTTTTCTACTGTCCCATAACATAAACCTCACAAATAAAGTTAAAATCTTATGAGATATAGTTATATACCTTTAGCGTTTGATTTTGCAATAATTTCACTGTTTGGATGTGTTTGTGTCTGTTTTTGTGCACATTCAGCAAGAATACGGCTGTTTTCTGATTTTTTTTATTTTTCTACTGTCCCATATCATAAACCTCACAAATAAAGTTACAATCTTATGAGATATAGTTATATACCTTTAGCGTTTGATTTTGCAATGATTTCACTGTTTGGATGTGTTTTTCTATTTGTGTCCGTTTTTGTGCACATTCAGCAAGAATACGGCTGTTTTCTGATTTTTTTCATTTTTCTACTGTCCCATAACATAAACCTCATTAATAAAGTTAACATCTAATAAGATATAGTTATGTACCTTTAGCCTTTGATTTTGCAATGATTTCACTCTTTGGATGTGTTTTTCTATTTGTGTCTGTTTTTGTGCACATTCAGGAAGAATACTGCTGTTTTGTGATTTTTTTCATTTTTCTACTGTCCCATAACATGAACCTCACAAATAAAGTTAACATCTTATAAGATATACTTCTGTCCCCTCAGTGTTTGATTTTGCAATGATTTCACTGTTTGGATGTGTTTTTCTATTTGTGTCTGTTTTTGTGCGCATTCAGCAAGAATACGGCTGTTTTCTGATTTTTTTCATTTTTCTACTGTCCCATAACATAAACCTCACAAATAAAGTTAATATCTTATAAGATATACTTCTGTACCCTCAGTGTTTGATTTTGCAATGATTTCACTGTTTGGATGTGTTTTTCTATTTGTGTCTGTTTTTGTGCGCATTCAGCAAGGATACGGCTGTTTTCTGATTTTTTTCATTTTTCTACTGTCCCATAACATAAACCTCACAAATAAAGTTACAATCTTATAAGATATACTTATATACCTTTACCGTTTGATTTTGCAATGATTTCACTGTTTGGATGTGTTTTTCTATTTGTGTCTGTTTTTGTGCGCATTCAGCAAGGATACGGCTGTTTTGTGATTTTTTTCATTTTTCTACTGTCCCATAACATAAACCTCACAAATAAAGTTACAATCTTATAAGATATAGTTATATACCTTTAGCGTTTGATTTTGCAATGATTTCACTGTTTGGATGTGTTTTTCTATTTGTGTCTGTTTTTGTGCGCATTCAGCAAGGATACGGCTGTTTTGTGATTTTTTTCATTTTTCTATTGTCCCATAACATGATCCTCACAAATAAAGTTAACATCTCATAAGATACTTCTGCACCCTCAGTGTTTGATTTGTAATGATTTCACTGTTTGGATGTGTTTTTCTATTTGTGTCTGTTTTTGTGCGCATTCAGCAAGGATACGGCTGTTTTCTGATTTTTTTCATTTTTCTACTGTCCCATAACATAAACCTCACAAATAAAGTTACAATCTTATAAGATATACTTATATACCTTTAGCGTTTGATTTTGCAATGATTTCACTGTTTGGATGTGTTTTTCTATTTGTGTCTGTTTTTGTGCACATTCAGCAAGGATACGGCTGTTTTCTGATTTTTTTCATTTTTCTACTGTCCCATAACATAAACCTCACAAATAAAGTTAACATCTTATAAGATATAGTTATATACCTTAAGCGTTCGATTTTGCAATGATTTCACTGTTTGGATGTGTTTTTCTATTTGTGTCTGTTTTTGTGCGCATTCAGTAAGGATACGGCTGTTTTCTGAGTTTTTTTCATTTTTCTACTGTCCCATAACATAAACCTCACAAATAAAGTTACAATCTTATAAGATATACTTATATACCTTTAGCGTTTGATTTTGCAATGATTTCACTGTTTGGATGTGTTTTTCTATTTGTGTCTGTTTTTGTGCGCATTCAGCAAGGATATGGCTGTTTTCTGATTTTTTTCATTTTCTACTGTCCCATAACATAAACCTCACAAATAAAGTTAAAATCTTATAAGAAATGGTTATATACCTTTAGCGTTTTATTTTGCAATGATTTCACTGTTTGGATGTGTTTTTCTATTTGTGTCTGTTTTTGTGCACATTCAGCAAGAATACGGCTGTTTTCTGATTTTTTTTAATTTTTTACTGTCCCATAACATAAACCTCACAAATAAAGTTAAAATCTTATAAGAAATAGTTATATACCTTTAGCGTTTTATTTTGCAATGATTTCACTGTTTGGATGTGTTTTTCTATTTGTGTCTGTTTTTGTGCACATTCAGAAAGGATACGGCTGTTTTCTTTTTTTTCTTCATTTTTCTACTGTCCCATAACATAAACCTCACAAATAAAGTTAACATCTTATAAGATATAGTTATATACCACTAGCGTTTGAATTTGCAATGATTTCACTGTTTGGATGTATTTTTCTATTTGTGTCTGTTTTTGTGCGTATTCAGCAGGGATACGACTGTTTTCTGATTTTTTTTCATTTTTCTACTGTCCCATAACATAAACCTCACAAATAAAGTTAACATCTTATAAGATATTCTTCGGTACCCTCAGTGTTTGATTTTGCAATGATTTCACTGTTTGGATGTGTTTTTCTATTTGTGTCTGTTTTTGTGCACATTCAGCAAGGATACGGCTGTTTTCTGATTTTTTTCATTTTTCTACTGTCCCATAACATAAACCTCAGAAATAAAGTTAACATCTTATAAGATATAGTTATATACCTTTAGCGTTTGATTTTGCAATGATTTCACTGTTGGATGTGTTTTTCTATTTGTGTCTGTTTTTGTGCACATTCAGCAAGGATACGGCTGTTTTCTGATTTTTTTCATTTTTCTACTGTCCCATAACATAAACCTCACAAATAAAGTTAACATCTTATAAGATATAGTTATATACCTTAAGCGTTCGATTTTGCAATGATTTCACTGTTTGGATGTGTTTTTCTATTTGTGTCTGTTTTTGTGCACATTCAGCAAGGATACGGCTGTTTTCTGATTTTTTTCATTTTTCTACTGTCCCATAACATAAACCTCACAAATAAAGTTACAATCTTATAAGATATACTTATATACCTTTAGCGTTTGATTTTGCAATGATTTCACTGTTTGGATGTGTTTTTCTATTTGTGTCTGTTTTTGTGCGCATTCAGCAAGGATATGGCTGTTTTCTGATTTTTTTCATTTTCTACTGTCCCATAACATAAACCTCACAAATAAAGTTAAAATCTTATAAGATATAGTTATATACCTTTAGCGTTTGATTTTGCAATGATTTCACTGTTTGGATGTGTTTTTCTATTTGTGTCTGTTTTTGTGCACATTCAGCAAGGATACGGCTGTTTTCTGATTTTTTTCATTTTTCTACTGTCCCATAACATAAACCTCACAAATAAAGTTAACATCTTATAACATATAGTTATATACCTTAAGCGTTCGATTTTGCAATGATTTCACTGTTTGGATGTGTTTTTCTATTTGTGTCTGTTTTTGTGCGCATTCAGCAAGGATACGGCTGTTTTCTGAGTTTTTTAAAGTTAACATCTTATAAGATATAGTTATATACCTTAAGCGTTCGATTTTGCAATGATTTCACTGTTTGGATGTGTTTTTCTATTTGTGTCTGTTTTTGTGCGCATTCAGCAAGGATATGGCTGTTTTCTGATTTTTTTCATTTTCTACTGTCCCATAACATAAACCTCACAAATAAAGTTAAAATCTTATAAGATATAGTTATATACCTTTAGCGTTTGATTTTGCAATGATTTCACTGTTTGGATGTGTTTTTCTATTTGTGTCTGTTTTTGTGCGCATTCAGCAAGGATATGGCTGTTTTCTGATTTTTTTCATTTTCTACTGTCCCATAACATAAACCTCACAAACAAAGTTAAAATCTTATAAGATATAGTTATATACCTTTAGCGTTTGATTTTGCAATGATTTCACTGTTTGGATGTGTTTTTCTATTTGTGTCTGTTTTTGTGCACATTCAGCAAGGATACGGCTGTTTTCTGATTTTTTTCATTTTTCTACTGTCCCATAACATAAACCTCACAAATAAAGTTACAATCTTATAAGATATACTTATATACCTTTAGCATTTGATTTTGCAATGATTTCACTGTTTGGATGTGTTTTTCTATTTGTGTCTGTTTTTGTGCGCATTCAGCAAGGATATGGCTGTTTTCTGATTTTTTTCATTTTTCTACTGTCCCATAACATGAACCTCACAAATAAAGTTAACATCTTATAATATATACTTCTGTACCCTCAGTGTTTTATTTTGCAATGATTTCAATGTTTGGATTTGTTTTTCTATTTGTGTCTGTTTTTGTGCACATTCAGCAAGGATACGGCTGTTTTCTGATTTTTTTCATTTTTCTAATGTCCCATAACATAAACCTCACAAATAAAGTTAACATCTTATAAGATACACTTCTGTCCCTTCAGTGTTTGATTTTGCAATGATTTCACTGTTTGGATGTGTTTTTCTATTTGTGTCTGTTTTTGTGCGCATTCAGCAAGGATACGGCTGTTTTCTGATTTTTTTCATTTTTCTAATGTCCCATAACATGAACCTCACAAATAAAGTTAACATCTTATAAGATATAGTTATATACCTTTAGCGTTTGATTTTGCAATAATTTCACTGTTTGGATGTGTTTTTCTATTTGTGTCTGTTTTTGTGCGCATTCAGCAAGGATACGGCTGTTTTGTGATTTTTTTCATTTTTCTACTGTCCCATAACATGAACCTCACAAATAAAGTTAACATCTTATAAGATATACTTCTGTACCCTCAGTGTTTTATTTTGCAATGATTTCACTGTTTGGATGTGTTTTTCTATTTGTGTCTGTTTTTGTGCGCATTCAGCAAGGATACGGCTGTTTTCTGATTTTTTTTCATTTTTCTAATGTCCCATAACATAAACCTCACAAATAAAGTTAACATCTTATAAGATATACGTCTGTCCCCTCAGTGTTTGATTTTGCAATGATTTCACTGTTTGGATGTGTTTTTCTATTTGTGTCTGTTTTTGTGTGCATTCAGCAAGAATACGGCTGTTTTCTGATTTTTTTCATATTTCTACTGTCCCATAACATAAACCTCACAAATAAAGTTAACATCTTATAAGATACATTTCTGTCCCTTCAGTGTTTGATTTTGCAATGATTTCACTGTTTGGATGTGTTTTTCTATTTGTGTCTGTTTTTGTGCGCATTCAGCAAGGATACGGCTGTTTTCTGATTTTTTTTCATTTTTCTACTGTCCCATAACATAAACCTCACAAATAAAGTTAACATCTCATAAGATATAGTTATATACATTCAGTGTTTAATTTTGCAATGATTTCACTGTTTGGATGTGTTTTTCTATTTGTGTCTGTTTTTGTGCGCATTCAGCAAGGATACGGCTGTTTTCTGATTTTTTTCATTTTTCTACTGTCCCATAACATAAACCTCACAAATAATGTTAACGTCTTATAAGATATACTTCTGTACCCTCAGTGTTTGATTTTGCAATGCTTTCACTGTTTGGATGTGTTTCTCTATTTGTGTCTATTTTTGTGCGCATTCAGCAAGGATACTGCTGTTTTCTGATTTTTTTCATTTTTCTAGTACCATAACATAAACCTCACAGATAAAGTTAACATCTCATAAGATATAGTTATATACATTCAGTGTTTAATTTTGCAATGATTTCACTGTTTGGATGTGTTTTTCTATTTGTGTCTGTTTTTGTGCGCATTCAGCAAGGATACGGCTGTTTTCTGATTTTTTTCATTTTTTTTCTGTCCCATAACATAAACCTCACAAATAAAGTTAACATCTTATAAGATATACTTCTGTACCCTTAGTGTTTGATTTTGCAATGATTTCACTGTTGGAATGTGTTTTTCTATTTTTGTCTGTTTTTGTGCGCATTCAGGTATGATACGGCTGTTTTCTGATTTTTTTCATTTTTCTACTGTCCCATAACATAAACCTCACAAATAAAGTTAACATCTTATAAGATATACTTCTGTACCCTGTGCAACCTTTGGAAAGGACAAAGGTCAGCCGTTCAGATGTGTTTTTTGTAATAATTCCTAAAGGCATTGAGCCAAGAGTCAGATTTTTCCGTATGTGTATCAGGGACTAAGACTAATCTAGGGTGCTGAGTTTCAGACTTGTGCAACCTTGGGAAAGGTCAAAGGTCAGCCGTTCTGGTGTGTTTTTTGTAATAATTCCTTAAGGCATTAAGCCAGGGGTCTGATTTTTCCGTATGTGTATCAGAGACTAAGACTGATCTAGGGTGCCGAGTGTCAGACTTGTGCATCCTTGGGAAAGGTCAAACATCACCCATTCTGGTGTGTTTTTTTGTAATAATTCCTTAAGGCATTAAGCCAGGAGTCTGATTTTTCCGTATGTGTATCAGGGACTAAGACTGATCTAGGGTGCCGAGTTTCAGACTTGTGCAACCTTGGGAAAGGTCAATGGTCAGCCGTTCTGGTGTGTTTTTTGTTATAATTCCTAAAGGCATTAAGCCAGGAGTCTGATTTTTCCGTATGTGTATCAGGGACTAAGGCTGATCTAGGGTGCCGAGTTTCAGACCTGTGCAACCTTCGGAAAGGTCAAAGGTCAGGCTGAAATTGCACCAAATAATTTTCTAGAGGACTTTATTCATATTTTTTTCAGATCATTGTTTAGTGGCTCCAGAGGATCCTCTGTTCCGAATATGGGGTCTCCAGGGCCAAAGGTCACCGTGTAGCGGCCAAAAGGACAGTCTATAAAATTCAAACGTGAAAAAGGCGGGAAACTGCCTTTTCTTCAATAATTAATAAAGGCATTGAGCCAGGGGTCTGATTTTTCAGTATGTGTAGTAGTTACTAAGGCTGATCGAGTTTATTTTAATCTTTTTTCTACTGTCCTATATTATAAAACTCATAAATGAAGTTAACTCATAAATGAAGTTAACATCTTAATAAGATATACTTCTGTACCCTCAGTGTTTGAGTTTGTAATTGTTTCACTGTTTGGTTATGTTTTCCTATTGGTGTCTTTTTGCGTGCGCATTACGCTTAGATAAGGCTGTTTTCGGATTGTTTTCTTTTTTCTACTGCCCCATAATATAAACTTTACAAATGAAGTTAACATCTTATAAGATATACTTCAGTACCCTCAGTGTTTGATTTTGCAATGTATTTACTGTTTGGATGTATTTTTCTATTGTTGTCTTTTTATGTGCGCATTCAAAGTTGGCGAAAATCTCAATTTTTCGTCACAGGCAACGAAATTCTTATAACTTTGCAATAGAAGGTCCCATCCCAACCAAATTTGCTAGGTTTGATGATGGACCATGGCTGAAGACTTCTATGCATAAACTGTACATTTTGAAAACAGCGCCTCCTGGTGGTAACAGAAAATACAAAGAATTCACGATTTCGGTAATAACTTTTACAGAGTTCATCGTATCAAACTCAAGTACCGCAAGTGGTGAATGAATGAGAGATGAGCTAGAGGACTCGCACGGTGACGTGGGCACACAGAGACTCGCAAGCCCTTTTTCTACATGAAATAAAATGACCATGTTTTATTCTGTCGCTTATTATGCAAAGACAACACACTAGAGAGAAAGAGAGACAGACAGAGAGAGACAGAGAGAGAGACAGACAGAGAGGGACACAGAGAGAGAGACACAGACAGAGAGAGACATATACACACACACAGCATTGTGATTGGCTCCTCTGCTCCGCTCAGCTCTGAAACTTGCGTTTCTTTCTACACAGTCTATGGTATAAACTCACTAACAATCGGCTTCTGATGGCAGTGGGACCCGCGTCGCCACTCGCACTCAATCAACGTGTCACAACGTGAAAAAAGAGCTTCTCATGTTCTGTGGGGTAAAAGAGGAGGACAAAAAACACTCACCGCTGCAATGTGGACTATATTTTATGTGAAGTTAGATGCTGTTTAAACAAGTAGTGATGGGCGATTTTGGGCCAGCCGAGGGACGGACGTTTTTTTTTATTATTATTATTTTGCTGCGCCTTTGCTGCGCCTTGCGTCTTGAAAACTCTCCCGGCCCAGGCGAGTTACCGTAGTTACCGAGACGAGGCGCCGGCACTGTGCCGTGCCGCAAAACAAAGATAAACAGCAGCCGTCTAACACAGCTCTCAGCTGCAGACACAACGCAACGGAGAGATGACGTGACGATTGATTGGCCCAGTGGCCTGTCTGTCAAGAATACCTGGCTCAATTGCCCTATGAGAGGCTACAGAGGCCCAGGACACTAAATTGCAGATCTACATGCTTACAAGTTTTGAGTATGTACATCTGCTATGTTCACAGTTTTTGATCATTTCAACCTATAATTAAATCTCCCAAATCAGGTCATAAGAGTTAAAGTTGTGCCAGACAAAAAGTCCAGGGCCAAATTTTTGTTCCAGTCCACCCCTGGCAATCTATCAGCCAATTAGAAAATAGTATTTGTTGTTGCTGGGTAAAGTCTAGGTTAGTTTTCCGCTGCAAGCACTCACATGGCTAAACCTTGTCGTTAGTCTCGTGTGATTAATGAGAGTAAAGCCTTCACATCGCAGTAAAAGGTTTGTATTAATCAATATCATTAAATAACAGATAGAGTTTAAAAGATTAATCGATTTTTTTGGACCCAGCCCTAGCTCCAGGCCACAACCAAACGTTCATTTTCCATTTGCTATTTACACCATTTTTCATCACTAAAATCTCCAATCTTACAGGGCAATAGGTGCGGTACACCCTGGACAGACCGCCAATCCATTGCAGGGCCACACATAGAGACAAACAATCATTCACTCTCACATTCACGCCTACGGTCAATTTAGTGTGACCAATTTACCTAATCCCCATATTGCATGTTTTTGGACTGTGGGAGGAAGCCGGAGAAGCCCCACGCACACACGGGGAGAACATGCAAACTCCATGCAGAAAAGCCCTTGTTCCAACCAGGGCTCAAACCCAGATATTCTTTCTGCAAAGGCAAGAGCGCTAACCACTACACCAAGCGCATAGCCATGTATCTTAAAGGGGACATATTATGCAAAATCAACTTTTTAATCATTTTAATACTTATATTTGGGACTCTGGAGGCCCTAGCAGTCGCCAAAGTGTGCAAAAAGAATACCCAGTCCTTTTTTCGTGGTCCCCCTTAGTGTAAGTATAGGCGATAAAACATGCAATGTTGAATTCCCTGCGCATTGTGACAACAGAATGCGCATTTCACCGCAAATGTTGCCACCCCACCAGTAAGTTTACTTCGAGAGCTCCACCTTAGCTCCACCTTGTCCCTATAAAATGCAAGAGTGCAGGTGAGGGAGGAAGAGCGGTATTATGTCAATGCGGAGGGACAAGTGTGCTGTTGGTGGCTGCACAGTGGAGCACAGTGTTTTACACAAACTTCCAGCCTCAGAGGATTTTATATATGAAGCTAATGTGCCGGATAAAGTCTCCGTACTTCACAGACGTACAAATACACACATTTTTAAGAAAAGGTCAAATAGAGCTCATAACTGACCATTCTGACACGTCCTTATTGAAAATATTTGTTCAGTACGTCCTCCATGACCGCCGCTGGCGATCAGCGGTGCTGTCCCTATGTCTTTTCAACGGATTGACAGTTCGTCACTGTTCGGCTTGATCCTTGTGTCGGACGTCTCTTCCTGTGACAGCACTCTCACTGTTTTTCCGCGCACGATGCCATGTTGATTCTGTCAGAGAACTAGTGGAGGGAGGGGGAGAGGAATGGAGCGGAGGGAACAGAAGCGTGTGCCGAGTAGGCGTTTCCGTGATGCGTGTATCGAGGCTTGCTTCATTTAGTGGAGGAGCCAAAAATGATGACGTCCGAAGCCTCGCTGCCCGGCTGTACCACGTGATTGCTTCGGAAAGTGGTTCAGATTTTGCCGTGAGGTTTTACAGCTATATAGACCCCTCAGACTCCATTCAAAATGTGGGTTTTTGAAGGAGAGTTGCGGTCAGTTGAGAGTTTGGATAGAGTTTGGATAGAGTTTGGATACTAGAGTTTGGATAACGTTTATATAGTTTGGAGATAGTTTGGAGAGTTTAGGGAGAGAGAGAGATTTAGGAGAGTGAGGAGAGTAGGATAGGTGATATGGATGGAGCCAGCGAGGCTCATCATTGTCCAAGTTACACAAGCATAATCTGTGCCCTTTTCCTAGTTACACAAGCACTTTCACTGTCCTCTGCCTGATTACGCCCATGCCACTTTCAGAAAAACATTGCACAACCTGCCATATTATGATATTACCATTTTGGGAAGATTTACACACACAGAATACATTCACAAAATGTATTAAACACATATGTACATAAATTATTTGGTCATACATTTTTTGTAATTCATAGTCATATATATAACAGACACAAAAATTAAATTCATCACACATTATGTGGTTCAGATACAGCTGCCTGTGATTATACACTTGGCCAGTAGGTGGTTTCTTGTGCACATGAAGCTTCGAGAAATGAACCCTTTCTGGAACCAATTGGCTCAAGTGGTTCAATGCCTCATGAGGCTTCATCTCACCATCACTACTGTAGACCCTCTTTATATAGGTCCTCTGCCCCTCCCATCCAAACATCAATTATCCAAAAATCACAATAAATGAACACAAGCATGATTACTATAACAAACCAGATGAAAATAAAGCCAAAGTATTTCCCAAATTAATGGTGCCACAATAATTATTGTCTCCACCTTTAATTAAACAAAATTAATAGATTATTAATGGAACTAAAAACAAAACTGACGTCACACTAAGCGTCCCGCCATCGTTGTCATTTAAAGCCCACATAGACCGGAAGCTCCAATTAACGCTGCGTTTGTGTGTGTATCTGCGTCATTACCTCGTTTATGAAACCCTTAAGTTTCAGAACAAACAGTTCAGCCACTGCTGAGAAAATAGTGTTGTATTGTTTTCCTGGGCTCTGCGAAGCGGATCGACACTTCCTTAATTTGATGTCGTCATCAGAAATCCTCACCACCGTAGCGCCTCCCGGTGCGGGCACTAGTCCGGGCACATCCGGTTGCGTACATTCAACCGCAGAAGAAGAAGAAGAACTAGTCTCGTTGTAGCTGCTGAGATGCAGAGCATCCACCGTGCCAGAGGGGGAGCTGTGTATCTGAGAGCTGGCCTATCTATTACGTCACTTCCAGGTACCTGGCCAATCACTGCAACTGTTTGGTCTGAAACAGCACGGCTGACGAGAGCGTCAGTGAGGAGATATTTTGATCGGCTCGTTAATCATGAAAACAAGTTAATATATGTAAGTAGACCTCCATAACTAACATATATGTGTGATACAAGCATTCTATGTCGCCTTTAAGTGCGCCGCTGACGTAAACAATGTTTGGAATGCTGCCGACGCAAACTGAGGATGAGGGGTAAGTAAGTGTAGAAGAGTGACAATGTTGTGTCATGAGGGGAGTTGTCCTCAAGGTGGAAGCAGAGGCTAGGTAGATGTGGTGATTCCTTGACCTGTATGTATGCCGGCCATGTTAAAAATGTTTGAGTAAACAAACCCTAAACGGAGCTCCCGTGTCAGTCCTTCTTTCTATAATATCGCAAGGATATTACATTTCGGCGACGAGGGAACCCAACGGGCTCAGTGTGAGTTGTAGGAAGAGACAGCAACTTGTGAGTTCGACTCGGTGTATGTTGGGCGTCGAGGCAGCTAACGCTAGCAACAACGCTAACGATGGCGCTAGGAGCAGCGACGAGGAAGACAACGTCGGGATCAGAGCCGGCCCTGGGCATAGGCAGTATAGGCAAATGCTAGGGGCGCCGTCATCCGCAGGGGGCGCCGAAAACGGAAAAAATAAAAATAAAAACTAAATGTGTATATATATATATATATAAATACTACTTCTGTCTTCTGCCATTATTACTATTATTTCGAAATATTATATAAGCCCACAGCAACATAAAATAATAATCACTATTAAATAAGGCAGAAGCCTTTTTTCTGGGTGCAACGAGCCGTCGCTCTGTACCTGCCCTCTGTGAGGGGGGCGGGGTCAAGAAGCCAGCTGCCTGAATCTGACCAGACCGTGACCCAGAGACGATGAAAAAGATTAATGACACTGTATCGGAATTATGTCCAAAAGACTGAAGCCATCCGCCGCCCAAGGAAGGAAAAGAAGGAAAGAAGAGGAAGAAAAACGTGAAAAAGATAGAGGTACAGTAATGTCAATGTGATGAAGTGCATGAAATGAATAGTTTAATGCATCGTAGTTACCGTTGTTGGAGCAGAGTGTTAGCTTGCTAGCTTACTTCGGACGATAGCAACATTGTTTAATAATCAATAAATAGCTGAGTCGACGTGTGTTAATGTTACTCCACCTTAAATTCATCAGGGAGGTTTGGAAACTTAACGTTAGGCCTGTTCAGGTGTTATTTTACAGGTGTCTTTCCTGCTTGTATGTCAGTTAAATTGCTTTTAGTTGTCCATCCCCTTTGTAATAGGGTGGTTGTAAGCCTTTGGTTTTATGTGTCACAGTTAATGTTTGTTAAAGTTTACATCAGTGTTAAAGTACTCCAAAAAGAATGATAGCTTGCACTGTTTTTATTTGGTGTGATATTTTTTACTCAAAGAAATAAAATCTTGAATACACACATGCAGTTTCTGTGTGATTGTATGAAAGTTGATTGAGAAATTGACTGCTTTCGATGCAAGGGCGCCAGCTAAAATCTTGCCTAGGGCACCAAATTACTCAGGGCCGGCACTGTTCGGGATGACTACGGCAATGGTGGGGACACTCGCGGCTTTCGACAGCCATGTTCAAGCTTGGGAGGAGTACGTCGAGGTGATGGACATTTTTTTTTGTGGCAAATGGGATCTCAGACGCTGCGAGAAAGTGGGCTATATTGTTGAGCTCAGTTGGCAGCCGGACATATAGTTTGATGAGAAACTTGTTAAGCCCGGAGAAGCCTGGTGATAAGTCATATGAGGACTTGACTGACTTGCTACAGTCACACTACAACCCAAAGCCCAGTGAGATAGTCCAGAGATTCAAGTTCAACTTGAGGAGGAGGGCGGCGAATGAGACTGTGACGGAGTATGTAGCGGTACTACGGGAGCTGGCTCAACAATGTAACTATGGGGATAAGTTGAAACAGATGCTGCGCGACAGGCTCGTGTGTGGCATTGCGGATGACCGCATCCAGCGGAGACTTTGGCGGAGCCAGACCTGACATTTGAGCGGGCATTGAAAGTCGCACATGCCATCGAGTCCGCAAACAGGGACGTGCGGGACCTGCAACTGCAACCGAAAACGATGGACAGCAATGTGAATATGGCTACAGCGCAACTACCAGTGCACATTGTAAAAGTGGAACAGAAGTGGCATGGGAAGACGACACCACTGACTTGTTACAGGTGTGGGGGTGAACATGTGGCACGAGACTATCGGTTTATCAATGAGAAGTGCCATGGCTGTGGAAAAAGAGGACATGTGATAAAGATGTGCAGATCCTCGCCTCCTACAGGCCAGCAGCAGCTTAAAGGGGGAGGGAAGCATAAGCAGTTTGTAAAAAGGGATAAAAAACAGTCTGCACATCACATAAGTGAATCCCCTGTGAATCACTCTAGTGATAAAGAGGTGTTTACACTGCACAATCTAACAGAGCCAAAAATAGAAAAAACACTGTGTTCTGCTTAACAAGATAGAACAAAAACAGATTACATTGCAAGAAGTGTTAAGGCAGAATGAGGACCTTTTCAAAGAGGAACTGGGAACTTGGTGGGGCCCCCCTGCAAAAATATAAGTAAAGAAGGGGTTGTCCCAAAGTACTACAAACCCCGCCCTGTCCCTTATGCAATGAGAAAGAAAGTGGAGGTCGAGTTGGAGAGACTCACAAATCAAGGGATAATCGAGCCAGTGAAATTTTCTGAGTGGGCCGCGCCGATTGTTCCGGTGTTGAAACCTGACAATTCAGTGCGCATCTGTGGAGATTATAAGCTCACAGTCAACCTGGTCTCAAAGTTGGAGCAGTATCCAATACCAAAGTTAGAGGACTTGTTTGAGAAGTTGTCTAGTGGTGAAAAGTTGAGTAAACTGGACTTGAGCCATGCATATCAACAGGTGATCCTAGATGAAGCATCAAAGCCCTTTGTCACCATTAACACACACAAGGGTCTGTTTCAGGTGAACCGTCTGCCATTTGGGGTTTCTTCCAGTCCAGCCATATTTCAGAGACTGATGGAGAGTCTGGTGGCTGGCATCTCAAATGTGGCGGTATATTTGGATGACATTTTGTTGACAGGCCAAAGTGACCAGGAACATCTGGCAGTGTTGAACCAGGTGCTGACACGGCTGCAGAAAGGTGGTCTTCGCCTAAAGCGCAACAAATGTGCATTCATGGAACTGGAAGCAGAGTTCTTAGGACATAAAGTGGATGCCTCGGGACTCCATCCCCTGCCACACAAAGTTAGTGCAATACAGAAGGCACCAGCATCCACTAATGTCACTGAACTGCGTGCGTACCTTGGGTTGCTCAATTATTACAACAGATTCCTGACAAATTTGTCCACATTGTTATTTCCCTTGCACGAACTGTTGAGTAAAATAGACCAAATGGAAGTGGGGAACAGAACAAGAGAGAGCGTTTGGGAAATCCAAACACCTCATGCAATCCTCTGAAGTATTAGTGCATTATGACAGTCAAAAAGACTTGATCCTGGCCTGTGATGCCTCGCCCTATGGAGTGGGGGCAGTGTTGTCGCATTGAATGCTGGATGGGCAAGAGCGACCAATCAGCTTTATGTCAAGGACGCTGACATCAGCTGAATCCAACTACTCACAATTAGACAAAGAGGGCCTGGCAGTGATGTTTGGCATTCAGCGCTTCCACAAATACCTGTATGGACAGAAGTTTGTCATTTGTACTGATCACAAACCCTTGTTATCCCGTTTTCAACAAGATGAAGGCTGTGCCCATCATGGCATCTCCTCGTATTCAGCGATGGGCTGTAACGCTGAGAGCATATGAATATGAGATTATCTACAAACCTGGAAAAAATCATGGTAATGCAGATGCGATGAGTCGCCTCCCTCTGCCGCAACCTTCAGCCAAGGAAGAACAGGAGGAAAGAGTGCTCATGATGGAGACTGTAAATCTTGTGTCAACATTGGAGGTGAGCCGGTGGACAAACAGAGACCCTGTATTGTCCAGAGTTGCACAGTTGATCCAACATGGCTGGCCAATGCACGACTTGATGGATGTGTACTGTGGGGGTCACGTGTTGTGGTGCCGCCACCAGGGCAAGAGGCCATGTTACAGCAATTACATCATGGTCACATTGGCATCACTAGGATGAAAGCTTTGGCACGAAGTTATTTCTGGTGGCCACAATTGGACGCAGACATTGAAACTGTAGTTAAAAGTTGCGTCACATGCCAAGAACACCGTAACCTGCCTTCTGCAGCACCACTTCACCTGTGGGAGTGGCCAAGGAAACCGTGGCAGAGATTACACATTGATTATGCTGGACCTTTTATGGGACACATGTTTCTGATCCTGATGGATGCGCATTCAAAGTGGATGGATGCTTATCCTGTAACAACCTCCACCTTAGCCATCACAATTGAATGCCTGCGAAAGAGCTTCAGTAATCAGGGGATACCAGAGACAATTGTGTCTGATAATGGCTCGTGTTTTGTGAGTGCGGAATTCAAAGAGTTTCTAAAAAAAAAATGGTATTGAGCACATCACATCTGCTCCATATCACGCTTCGGCCAACGGCTGTGCTGAGCGCGCAGTCCAGACATTCAAGTCAAGAATGAAAAAGGCAGGGGAGGGCAGCATTGCCACTAAAGTGTAGAGAGTGCTGTTTAATTATCGCATTACACCACAGTCCACCACAGGGCTCTCACATGCAGAAATGTTGCAAGGAAGGAAATTGAGGTCTACGCTGGATCTGATTCATCCTGATCGCAGGGTAAAGGTGGAGAGGAAACAGAAAAGAGACATCATGACAAGCAGAAAAAAGGGAGAGGATTCCAGGAAGGAGATGCTGTGGTCACGAGAAACTTCAGTCATGGTCCTAAATGGATTCCTGGTTTCATTACAAAGATCACTGCACCTGTCTCTTACAAGGTCATGTTAGGAGACAGTAATATTGTGCGCAGACATGTGGATCAGATACTGTCAAGACCTGAGAAGGCGGATTGTTTGGAAGCAAAGGTCACAGAACCACTGGGACTGTCTGTTTCACCCACAGCAGTATGGGATGTGTCAGAGACTTTAACTCTGGCAGAAAACGGCAGTAGACAGGTGAAGAACACTCAGACTATCTTAATTCCTGCTCCGGATGATGCATCTCCATCAGTGTCTGACGTTCCACCTCCAGATCCGGCAAGGCTGTCACAACCTGTGGTAGGAACCGTGCGCCGGTCACAAAGGACTGTGGGCAAACCCAGTTATTTGAAGGACTATGAGTGTTAAATGGATGGGTTGGAAAAGTGACTTGGTGATTGTTGAGGGGTATTGTTACGTTGAAATGTGTTGAATGACAAACAAACCTTAGTGTCTATTAATGCTTGTTTCGATGTCAGTTCAGTATGTGTAAGATGACACAGGGTTATTGTGGGGGATGGAGAAAACTAGTGTCACAACCTGGCTCAATATATGTGACAAAAAAGGGGAGACCACACATAATCTGAACATATTGTAACATACACAACACAATTAAATTAAAGTAATCAAATATTTAAACATAATGTGTAAACCAAAACAGGAACCAAAATGTCAGTCGGCAGGCCAGAGGAAGAGGGGGAGCATCTGTGGCAGGTCTGCTTAAATAGCCTCTTGAGCTGTTTGCAGGTGTACTGCATCACTCACTCAGCCACAGCTCCACCCACCTGAAAGACAAGGCAGAAACAGCCCACAAGGGCAGCAAACATGACCAGCCCTGAATCCGTCACACTAGCTTAAGGGGGAGGAATGTAGAATGTAGTGACAATGTTGTGTCATGAGGGGAGTTGTCCTCAAGGTGGCAGCAGAGGCTAGGTAGATGTGGTGATTCCTTGACCTGTATGTATGCCGGCCATGTTAAAAATGTTTGAGTAAACAAACCCTAAACGGAGCTCCCGTGTCAGTCCTTCTTTCTATAATATCGCAAGGATATTACAGTAAGTTTGAACCAAGTTAAATGTTATAAGGGTGATTATGTAGGAGCGGCCAGTGTGCACCCTTGACGGTCTACAAATGTTGCTGAAAACTGGCAACGCATTTCGGTATGTGTATGCGTCTGTCTGTGCGCTCTGTCAGCGAGTGTGTGGCGGCGAGTGTATGTGTGTGCGTGCGCGACTCTCTCGGCGGGTGTGTGTTGGAGTATGTGCGTCTTTGCGCTATACTAGCGAGTGTCATGTCAATGTCCTGTCATTTAGCAGACGCTTTTAACCAAAGCGACTTGTAATGGAATTGAGTACAATCAGCCAGGGGTAGAGTCCTGCGACCAGGATGTCTTTCGCACACATGGTACCGGTTTTAACCACTGAGTCACTCCACCCCTGTATATGCTCATTAGTTACGAGTCGCTCCGTCACAACATTATACACGGACACACACACAGATCAGGTACTCAGTTACTTTTGCACAGTTTTGTGTTTTTCATTTTCAGTCAGTCCTTTTCGTGGAGTCAGGGATTGGATCAGGGCAGTCAGTCCACTAAACCTATATTAAATGTATGTAATTTGTTCTGTATGAGTGTAAAACAAGAGGTCTGTAGCAACCGATAACGTAATAGCGGCCAATAACGTAATAATTTAAATGTAATAAAACCAATAACGTAATACATTGCCAATAATGTAATAAAGTTGTTGAGCCAATAACGTAATAACTTTTTGTTTCTGGTTATTATGTTATTGGCCTTGCATTAAAAAAATCCTTTGATAATGTAATAACTGAGCCAATAATGTAATAACTGAAGTATCACTTTATTTTATTTTAAATTTCTGGAGAGAAAGTGTCACACTTAGCCTTAATATTGCATCTTGCAAGATGCTTAAATATCCAACCTTATAGATACCCCTCCACCCTCAAACCCCCCTCCACAGGAGGCATATAAATCAATTTGGATTTATATGTCACTCTTAGGGTTCCATTACCGTGACCATACAGACACTGTGACGGGGTAGTGCGTGGCAGTTTTCAGTATGGTATTGCAATTCACCGCCAGAACGCTAGGGGCTGCGGGAATTAGTCGTTGACTGACCAATGACAGCACCGTGGTCTCCATTGGTCTCAGTTGCCTCGACAGATGATAACATTTTTTGGAAGCACACGTCAGGCTACAGAGAGGCTCTCTGACAGGGTTGCATATGCTTTAGATATGCTGCTCCTAAATTGATTTAATGCACTCATGCACAACCATATGGTTCTTGAATTAAAGAAATCTGTTAATTCCATAAAGATAGTTTTAACTTCCTGTAATTCCAGAGGTTTTTGCAGTGTCTTATGTGCTGATGTGTAAGTTTTTGTTTAGTTTTTGTTTAGGTATAGTGGATGGCATAGTCACATAAACACGTCATTACCACTAGCCATACTGGGCACCTCTCTTTCTTAGGGTCAGTCTTTTTAACAGCTATCTGCTCATTTGGGTCTTTAGTCATTACAATTCTTACAGATATTGTTGTATAAATAAACAGTTGCTCATAATGGTGTATGTATGTAAATCATGTCATCATGAGGATCTTGCATTCTCAAATGAATTCAACATATTTTTTCTTGGAAAAACATTTTTAATTTTTGAATCTCAAAATGCCTCAAAGGGATTTTACTGAGGGCTACAGAACTCCAAGTGATTTTGCCGAACAAACTGTAAACTCTGAAACTGTCAAACTGTCATTGTCATTACCAATGTAATGCACATGTTGTAAAAAAATGGAACTTAGCATCTCAAAAGAAAAATGATGCAGCACTCTGCATTTACAAATGTAAAAAAGGAGAAAAAAGCTTGAGCAGGGTGAATTTGAATAGTGCAAAGTTATCAAAATGGAACTTAGGCTGGAGGTCTCAAATGAAAAATAGCTCTCACTCCTTTACTACTGTAAATAAGAAAAACATTAAAATAAAATTTACTTTAGGCCTACTTTTTCCAGAATATGTTTTTGATTTCTGTACTTTGTAATGCCCTCATCCAGCAGCTGTCCTGACTAAACAATTACTTCAAATGCATACTGAGGCCACCGTTGCGTCCAGTGGCCTTGTAGAGCTTCATAACGCTAATTGAAAAGTCATTATCTTTATCTAAATCTAGGCTCTCCAATATAAGTTGGGGTGGAATGATAAGAGTGAGACTTGATTGAATGTCCCAAGCATTGACATATCTTGGATTAGAGACAATTCTATTATTCTTGATAGGATCTCTGTGGGTAGGTATTGAGCTCCTGGCTCATTAACGGCATCCCCAACAACATAAACTGAAGGGTTAGCCATAGGCTGAGCATCAGCATTAGGTACAAATACTGATTCAGGTTCAGACAGAGAGTCAGATTCATGAGATATAGAGTCACGTTCAACTGAAGACATAGAGGTAGGTTCAGCATCAGACAGAGAGCCAAGGTCAGTGTCAGACAGAGGGACAGATTGAGACACTCTATGCATCTCTGCCTCCTGAATGGCTTGAATGTAAGGGAGAGTAGGTCCATCTAAACTCGCATAATGTTCCACCTGTCTTTCAGCAAAATGTCCAAGAACCAAAAGAGGCAAGCCTTCACAGTAGTAACCAGATGGTGACATGACAGAGGTAGCATCCAAACCAAGAGTTGACACAATAAGGAACTGAACACTGAAAATGTGTGATACTCACTGATGCTATGCTGTGCCATCCTCTGTATATAATCCTCCCATGGTTCCTCAACATACTCTGAAAGGGGTGTCCCATCCATTCCATTTGGATGAAATGTTAGGTCAGCAACTACTTCTCCACACAATCTTTCTGCAGAGAAAGAAAGAATAGTGGCCAATTGAAATATACAGAAATAGCAGGTTAGGTACATATGTGCTGTTATTTAGTATTTAAATATATTTTATACACATTGATGAATACAATAAGTAAAAAATGATTTCAAACAAGACAGCAACAACAGTATGTTTGTGTGTGTGTTTGTGCTAGCCTGGATGAACCTCACCCGAATCTGCAAGCAATTTAATGTTGCTTTGTAGATCAGACTAGCCCTAACACTGTTTTGGCCGATTCAACAATCCCAGATTAAAAAAGTAAGTGCTCTCTGTAGCCACGCATAGCCCTCTCCATCGTCACAAACCCTGTCGGAGAGCCTCTCTGTAGCCCAACGTGTGCCTCCAAAAAAAAAGTTATCATCCGTCGAGGCAACTGAGACCAATAGAGACCACAGTGCTGTCATTGGTCAGTTAACGACTCATTCCCGCAGCCCCTAGCGTTCTGGTGGTGAATTGCAATACCATACTGAAAACTGCAACGCACTACCCCGTCAAAGCGTCTGTATGGTCACGGAGAGTACTATAACGGAACCCTAAGAGTGACATATAAATCCAAATTGACTCTTAATTGCTCCTTTAGGCCTCCTGTGGAGGGGGGTTTGAGGGTGATTATTTCTGTGCCACATGCACTTGCGTGAAACTGCTCCTGATCTGTTCCTATAAAAGAACACTAGACTACACTTTGGAAACTCTTAACAATCAGAGACATCTCCTGTGAGGCAGTCTGTTGCAGCAGCTCTAGCTCTAGCTTTACTGTAAATTTCCTCACTGCTGGACTGATAAAGCACAATCTCATTAACCTTGAATTTACGCGAAAGCACGTATCACTCTTCAGTTACTGTGCTCAACAAGCAGCGGGTGCTGCTGGGATCCCCTCCCCCTCCCAAAGTTCTCACAGGCGGGCAGTCTCACATTAGCCTCCGCAGCAGTCCCAGCCTTTAGTCAGGGCAGAGAGGAGACCCTCACCACTCCGTTCAGGCTGATAATGAATCGTGCATGGCCAATTGGCCATTTGTCTGATATAAGCTGAAAATCACAAAGGGCATGTTATGTCCCTCCAACGGGACTTTAATATGACAGAAATAACTGAAAAAATTTTTTTGCCAGACATTGGACATTACAAATAACTAGGGTGATGACTTTTCACATTAATTTCACACTCATTTAGCGTCTTCTAGCTATTTTTAGGACAGTCAATAGCTACTTTCCTTACTGAGGAGTTGGCAACACTGGCTAAAATTAGACACATAGACTGTAGCCTGTGGGTTGTTGCACTGATGCACGTAAACCAGGGGTGGGCAATTATTTTCCCCAAGGGGGGCCACATGAAAAACATAAAATTGCTGAGGGCCATACCAATGGTCTGAATTAATTCTGCTCAATACTAATTATAAGAAGCAGTATATTGTATTGTTTTGGTGTAAATTGGGCAGCATACAAACACACAATAAATGAAATTAAGGTAATTGCAGATTTTATTCAATTATAACTAAATAATTGAAAAAATTACTACACTTTATATTGAATACTATTATACTATACTACTGTGGTGACACAACCACAGCAACCTCCAGGGGAGGGAGATAATGGTGACTCCTGAACTTAAACCGAGACACTTGACTTCTTAACGTTGACTTTGATATATGCTGCACAAGCTGTGTGTGGAGAGAAGGACCAGACAAATCAGCTGATCTATTTGTGTGTGTGTGTGTATGTGTGTAGGAGAGAAAGCTGCGGGGCAGGGAGATAAACGAAAGGAATGTCAGTGTTGATTTCGCCACGCATTGATCGACGTGGGAAACTCTGGAAATGTTAGGAGCATGTCATATACTCTATAACCCAGTTATTAACGTTCATTTTCTAATCTCTAATTAACCTCATGTGGGCCAGTCAGGGATGGTGAAAGGGCTGCATGCGTCACATAGGCCGTATAATGCCCAGGTCTGAATTAGGCTGTCCAGATGAATTGAAGTCAGTGAGAGTCCTTAACAGGTTTGTTATTATTTTATTTTTTTTGTTTTGTAAAAATGTTTCACTGGTCATTTTATTTATAAAGAAAATTAAAATTCAGTGAAGGCTCAGATCCAGTACAAAGTAAAATAACATGTATACAGATAAGATGGTAGGAGGACAGTACTGTTCTATGTTTATCTGTGGAATTTCTAGGAAGGGCAGGGCCACATGAGAGCTAAAACAGAACAACAAAACAACCTGTGAAGCAGGTTAGTCAACCCAATGTGCTGGTGTGCTCCTTGTGCAATGATTAACCAATGGAGTAGGGAATTTCCTTGTTTACAACATCTTTGTTCTTACCTGATTCATGGAAAAAGCTGTCAGTGGTTACAATGAATGGATCTCATTGAAAACTCATCAGTAACACAGTATTGTAATTCTATATTGTAACTTTGAATTTTATTCCGTGTCTCTGTCTGTGTGTATGTTGATACCACTTAGCGCATATGCCACAGTGGTGAGTGAATTCCAAAGCGATTGCATCTCTGTGGGTTTTTCCAGGAGAGTAAGGCTGAGAACTTCCTTATTGCAGCAAGGGTGGAGTCTCAGCAGGAGGCTTGTTACACCCACGTTATAGACAGTGTAGAGGACAGCAGAAAGGAAGCAGAGCTACACTCAACTGGTACTGGCCTCTGGTTCAGCAGCAACAGGTAAGCACTCCAAATATAAGGCGAGTTATATGGTTTGTGTAAGAGCCATGCATGTAAGTTTTGCTACTTTCATTAAAGGTTAAGTTTATAGTTCCAGGCGACATCTAGACTCTATATGTTTTTTTTATATTCATAGAACATCCCACTAATCCATATATACCCAACAATTGCACATTACTCTGTAAAAGGAAAAAAACTTATGTACATATATACATATTCTTGCACTTTCTGCTTGTTGCACTTCTGGTGGGATGCAAAATACCCAAAACTGGTATTTGAGTAATGACAATAAAGTTGAATCATCTCATCTTATCTCATCTTAGGTAAGATTTTAACCAGGAGAGAGCAGTGCCTGAGATATGTTAGGGAGCACAGTTAACAGGATGCAGTGGTTAATTGTATTGAGGGCCAAAAAGACTGGTTTTGTCAGACAATATATTAACTACGCTACACCACAGTAGTATTGTATAATAGTATTCATTATATAGTGTAGTAATTTGATATTTTCAATGGCGTTAGTTAAAATCTGCATTTACCTTAATTGTGTTTATTGTGTGTTTGTATGCTGCCAAATTTACACCAAAACTCCTTTTTTATAAAGAGATAAAATTATTATTGTTTATTTCCGGGTTATGCGGCCCATAGAGCATGCTCAGTAGTATTACTCCCATAATGCCTCTCGGCTATGTGAATGAGCTGTCTGCGTTATCGACTTTCTCCGCGTGTCCATGCCATGGATGTACATTTCTCTTAAAGTTTTCACATCTTACGGTTCCCTGACAGTAGCGCTGTTCCCGAGACGCCACATGACAGTGCTTTGCTCTGCTTGTACACACCTGTGACTTCACTCTGGGAAATACGATTTTTCTGGGCTTTTTATGGCCATTTTTACAAATGTGAAACTCCATGAATTTAAAATATAGAGTATTAAGATCTATACATGCCTATGTCCATGTCTCGGGACAGTTTTATAGGTGTCTTTTTTACTATTGCGGTCATTGGGAAAATTGCTTTTTGCCCGCATGAGTATTTTTTGTTGCAGTACCATGAGTGGCCACCATGACAAAATTGTCTTCAAGGCAGAGGGGGCGGTGCTCTATCCAGTTCTTATAATACATCCATGGTGCAGCAACCCACAGGCTACAGTCTATGGGTCTAATTTTAGCAACACTGAAAATAATCTAATACTGATGAAATCATTGGAAAAGTGTAAGTGACAAGTAACAAGTATTTAAAAATAAAATATGCGCAGCTGTATTTATGAAGTTTAAAAATAAAAATATGGGTAAAAGCACTTTGAAGTATGAATATGCAATGTCAGCTACAGTAAATGTGCATTTATGTGGGTGCACCTTTGTTTCTGCTCTCCGCTCTCCAATCTTTAGGATGCTTTACACTGAGTTATTAGAGCTGTGGGATGAGTCTGTGCAGGCCATGAATATCAAGGACTGGCAAGGAGCTCTGAACAAACTTGAGCAAATTACTGAACCCACATCTCGCACGCTGTTCAACACTGCTTCAGCTCACCTGGCTCTGGGACAACTGGACCTGGCCCTGCAGGTCGGTGCCATCATACATTATTGTAACTTTACAGCAATTGTTGTATAAACACAAACAAGTAAATACAGATAAACAGCATAAACACATAATATTGAAGTCCTTTAATTGGTTACTTTAACTCCTCTTGAAGACAAATACATAAAACAACAAAAAATGTCATAGGTCAAGTCTGCAGTGTAAGATAAATATTTATTTTTATATATTTATACTGTATAAAAATTGTTTTTTGGAATGACGCCTTGAGATGTAACATCTCATTCTCAGAGTGGGTCATGCCAATCAATGCATTTCAAACGCAATATTTAAGAGATTACATCACATAAAACAAAATAGTTATAAAATAACAAGTGTGACAAAACATCAACAAACATTTGGATATTCACTCCCAATGGAGCAAAACAGGTTTTACATAAATATACTTTTCATACATTCACAATGTAACATTATAGTAAGTATAGTAAGAATTTGATCCAATAAGATTTTGCGAAGTGGCTTCCCATCTGTGATGTCATCAAATCACTGTAAAAACAAGAAACATATTCAATGTAACCTCATATTTTCCCCTCTCTGATGCCCAGGCTTTAGACCTCACCATATGCAAGGATGAACGACTTGCTATTGCTTTCTTCCAGAGAGGAGCAGTGATGATGCAGATTGACAGGTAGGAACTATCACAAATACTGTCACAAAGAATATACTTCTTCTCCTTCTCCAGGTATGTCATCCCCTTCTGCTGTCTCCCCCTAATCTCTTCAAAGTACACAATCTGTTCACTTGTTAGAATATTTCTTTCTTCCCAGCTCTGTCTCTCTGTCTAGACAATGGAGACAACAAGTCTTCTTCCTTAGGGCATGTCCACATGGAAACTTACCCACAGCTTTGGGAAAATAGTATAAAATAAAATTGAAAATTATAGTTCCACATCTCTCTTGCACTGATATTCACTGTCTCTATCTTGTGTTTGCAGTAGCGTATGAATGGGTATGAAAGATGAGTGATAGAAAATGCACTCCACATAGATGCGCTGTATGAAAGTGTGAGTGAATGGGTGAATGGCAAAACTCTAGGGTAAAGCAGCTTTGAGTGGTCAACAAATCTAGAAAAGTGCTATATAAATACATACCTTAGTGTCCAGCCACCAAAAGAGTATAAGCCTTTTCCTTTGCCACACATGCACATACACACACACTCAAAAATACTTTGCATAATTAAGCATAAAGTCAAACACACACAATTCCACACATTGATAAAACATCCTGAGTTTTTACAAATTGAAGGCAGTTCGAAAGAGGTGGGTTTTGATGAGCGTTTTGAATGTTTGGAGGTCAGTGTAGTCATGAATATTTTTGGGGAGAGAGTTCCAGGGTGGCTTTGTGGGACTTTAAAATTGATGTGTTGTTGGACCGGAGGCCAGTGGAGGTATTGGGGATTGGGAGTGATGAGGATTATTGAGGCCCTTGGGAAATGTAGCATGATTAATGCTCTTGTAGTAATCTGTTCTGAAAGAGATGAAGGGTTTTAGCAGCAAGGATGGAGATGGACTTTGTTTTTGGGACAGAGGAAAGTGAATTTGGTGTCATGGTTGACATGGTGTTCAAAAGAGATTGCTGCGAAAATTGAAACCAAGGTTGTAGATGTATGGGGATTATGGGTGATGAGTGGAGCGAGGACTGAGAGACAGTTCTTGATGATATCAGATGGGATGGCATCCAGAATAGAAGTGGGACTTCTCATTGTTGTAACAAGAGTTCACAGCTCCATTGGGATACAAGGGTAAAGTGAGACAGAGGTGGGAAGTTTACAGGTTGCACGGCAGTTGGGGAGGTGTCCCCTATCCATGTTTGTGTAAATACAATTGATTTTATTTTTGAAAGAATGAGAGGAAGGACATTTGTGCCCAGGCATGGAAAAAACTGGCACAAGTCTCCCGAGGGACATTTTGAGTTATTAAGAGATTCTGAAAGTGTGAATTCTAAGCTTTCCAACAATATCTAACACATGGAAAATATTTGAAGAAGATGTGGCCATTTGAATGTAGGCACTCCTCAAACTGCTTTAGGGAGAATTTTAGCCTCAAAGATTTACAAATTCAGGGGAGTCAGGTGACAGTATCATCACATTTACATAGCTCAACTCCCTCCTGGTCTAGCTGTCAGTGACATCGGATATCTGTTAGCCCACAGGACAGAAACTATTAGTACTATAGTTTGAACAATGAGTATTAATAGCAAGTCTAGGGACCCTGAGGGTTCTATGAAGAGGTCCCAGAGAAAAATAAAATTAAATATGAATATACATTTCATAAAAATGAAAAACAAGAAAGGTAATGTACTTAAGAGTTAGAAGGATCAAATATAGATACATATTTCCAATATCAAAAGTTGCTCTGTGGTGTGGATGGATCAGTCTGTTGCCGAATGAGCTCCTGTTGCCGAATGAGCTGATGATGTCTCTAACTCTCAGCTAGTTGCTAAATCATTAGCATCACAGTCAATACTTCATACCCAAAGCTGTGTCATTCACACATTATTCAGGTGGGTTTGTTATTCATATTATTAGCAGATGCTCACATGCTCCCGTTACACCTTATAATACAATCAACTGATTGAACAGAAGTTTCAATGTGCATATCATTTGCATTTTAAAATTAACTTACTGAGCTAGCTAATAACAATGTTAGCCACATAATGTTCTGAAATGCTCAATGGATTATTAAAAGATAATTTCCTCAAATTAAACAGTGATAAAACAGAAATCCTCATTATTGGCACCAAATTGTCAAGACTGGGTCAGATGACTAGACAAAAACAACGAGGTACAAGAGAGATGCCGGCAATGTAATATTTATTTATTTATAATCAAAATAATAATCTAAACCAAATATAACCTATATTTGTAATCAGGTGAATCAGTTGTAAATGCAGGTGCATGGATGTGTGTGAGTGTTGGATGTGAAACTAAGAACAAACAATGTGAGCTGCAGGACGCCAGGCCGGAAATGGTGAGAGAGAGTGAGAGCACGGCTGGATTGCTGGGCTTTAAAAGCACAGCCCCGCCTCCTTGGAAACTGCACACACCTGCGATGCATAGGCTTGAGTGCATGTAAAATGGAGAGAAGGGGAGAGAGGCACACCTACACAACCCCGCCCACTCGGGGTCGTCACAAAATCCACACACCTTTATCCAAAGGGGAGAGGTTTTTCCCTCACCATTGACAGCTCCTCCTGCATATTTCCATCTTCACAATATTAATCAACTCCGCCCTTCCCTTGCCTCGTCACCTCCTGCATTGATTACTGTAACTCTCTCCCTCACAAATCCCTCCATAAACTTCCAGGTCAAGAATTCAGGTCCAGAATTCAGCTGCCTGCATCATCACCAGTACCCACTCATTCCACCACATCACCCCCATCCTTATCAAAAACTTTTCAATAAGTATCATGGCGTACAAGAAAGGGGGTGGCAAAGTTGGTGAAAATAAATTTTTTTGAAAACGTCTATGCAAAAACTGTACATTTTGAAAATAGCGACTCCTGGTGGTAACAGAAAATACAACAAATTCACAATTTCGGTAATAACTTTTACAGAGTTCATAGTATCAAACTCAAAATTGGTGAAAACACTCAAAACACATGGTAGATGATGCGTGCTGAATATGATAACAAATCGTTCAACGGTGTTGCCATGGCAACACTGCAAATTCAGATATTTGCGACAAAAAACAAACTGCTACAACTTTGCAAATCCTAGTCCAATCTGAACCAAACTTGCTAGGATTGATGATAGTCCGGCCCTGAAGACGCCTATATGAAAATATTCACTTTCAAAAACAGCGCCCCCTGGTGACGGCAGACACTATGACGTCTGGTATTTGATTGAACTAGTCCTAGAGCTTTTGTGCGATCACCTTTAAACTTGGTGAGGTCACTGTGAACAAGTTGAGGAGCTTAAAGGAGACATATTATACCCTATTTCCCCAATTAAAATAGTTCCCTGGTGTCCTAATGAACATGTCTGTGACAGGCTTTGGTCAAAATACCATAAGGATGAAGCACCATAGCAGTTCATAACCCTGCTAAACCCGCCCCTTTCAGAACGCTCGGTTTTGTGCGTGGTCCCTTTACATGCAAATGAGACACAGGCAAACACACACCCACTTCTTCCAGGGGGTTTCTGATTTGTCCTTTTTACTGCGCTCACTCAGCTATTGTTCCCTCCGCTCCATTCCTCCCCCCCTCCCTCCACTAGTTCTCTGACAATATCAACATGGCAGTGTGCGCGGAAAAAAAGCAAGAGTGCCGTCACAGGAAGAGACGTCCAACACAAGGATCAAGCCGAACAGTGCCGAACTGCAAATCAGTTAAAAAGACTTAGGGGCAGCACCACTGATCGCCACTGCTTGTGTCGGAGGTCTCCGGAGCACAGACTCAGTCTGATACAGTCACATACAGCGACAGTTTATGCAGCTCGCAGTTTGCCGCTCGCCAGATCAGCGGTGCTGTCCCTAAGTCTTTTTAACTGATTTTCACAGAGAGTGCCGTCACAGGAAGAGACCTCCGACAAAAGGATACTTAGGGACAGCACCGCCAGTAGCAAGCTGCATAAACTGCCGCTGTATGTGACTGTATCAGACTGAGTCTGTGCTCCAGTCATGGAGGACGTACTGAACAAATATTTTTAATTAGGACGTCTCAGAATGGTCAGTTATGAGCTCTATGTGACCTTCTCTTAAAAATGTGTGTGTTTGTACGTCGGTGAAATACGGTCGCTGACTAAATACTGATGCGAAGTGGTGCGAACACACGTTTGCTGACTTTATCCGGCACATTAGCATATATAAAATCCTCTGAGGCTGGAAGTTTGTGTAAAACACTGTGCTCCACTGTGCAGCCACGAACAGCACACTTGTCCCTCCGCGTTGACATAATACCGCTCTTCCTCCTTCGCCTGCACTCTCGCATTTTATAGGGACAAGGTGGAGCTAAGGTGGAGCTCTCGAGGTAAACTTACTGGTGGGGTGGTAACATTTGCGGTGAAATGCGTATGCTGCCGTCATAAGGCGCAGGGAATTCAACATTGCATGTTTTATCGCCTATACTTACACTAAGGGGGACCACGAAAACATGACTGAGTATTCTTTTTCCACACTTTGGCGACTGGTAGGGCCTCCAGAATCCCAAATATAAGTATTAAAATGATTAAAAAGTTGATTTTGCATAATATGTCCCCTTTAAGTTATCAAACGTTTTTCAAAATGTCGCATGTTGTACGAGATAGGGGGCGCCAAAGTTGGCTTTAATTCATATTTTTCACAACAAAAAGCAAAACTCTTCGCGATAGAAGGTCCCATCCCAACCAAACTTCATTTGATTGATGACAGGTAGTTGCTGAAGACGACTATGTTGCTGAAAACAATACATTTTGAAAACAGCGCCTCCTGGCGGTGGTATAAAATACTAAAAAACAAACTGTTACTTTTATGAGACAGAAATTAAGAAAGACCTCTCACTGGAAGGGAACGATGTGATTGAGGTGTTGACAGGTGCGTATAATAGTGATGTGTCGTTCGTGAACGTTTCGTTCAAAATGAACTAATCTCTTATATGACTCGGGAGTAATGAGTCATCTCAGTGAGTGATTCGTTCATTTTTAATGCAGTACCTTCCTTCGCCACATGGCAGACAGCTGCATAGGTTCAGATAGCAGAACAGGAAACAGAAATGATTAGTTCAGTAGTGACTCAACTGAGTGGTTCGTTCGTTCATTTTAATGCAGTACCTTCCTTCGCCACATGGCAGACAGCTGCATAAGCTCAGTCAGTAGGACAGGAAACAGAAATGATTAGTTCAGGATTCACTCAACTGAGTGGTTCGTTCGTTCATTTTCATGCAGTACCTTCCTTCGCCACTTGGCAGACAGCTGCATAAGCTCAGTCAGCAGGACAGGAAACAGAAATGATTAGTTCAGGAGTGACTCAACTGAGTGGTTCGTTCGTTCATTTTAATGCAGTACCTTCCTTCGCCACTTGGCAGACAGCTGCATAAGCTCAGTCAGCAGAACAGGAAACAGAAATGATTAGTTCAGTAGTGACTCAACTGAGTGGTTCGTTCGTTCATTTTAATGCAGTACCTTCCTTCGCCACATGGCAGACAGCTGCATAAGCTCAGTCAGCAGAACAGGAAACAGAAATGATTAGTTCAGGATTCACTCAACTGAGTGGTTCGTTCGTTCATTTTCATGCAGTACCTTCCTTCGCCACTTGGCAGACAGCTGCATAAGCTCAGTCAGCAGGACAGGAAACAGAAATGATTAGTTCAGGAGTGACTCAACTGAGTGGTTCGTGCGTTCATTTTAATGCAGTACCTTCCTTCGCCACTTGGCAGACAGCTGCATAAGCTCAGTCAGCAGGACAGGAAACAGAAATGATTAGTTCAGGATTCACTCAACTGAGCGAGCGTCCGTCCTTAGGTCACGTGACAGCTACCTAGTCACTGTTGTGCTGTTAAACAACAATGGCAGAGAGGATACAGGACACAAGTCACTATATTGGGGAGTGTATTTGCTTTCCTAGGGTTTCATATGGTTTGAATTGCTTATGGCATTTTGTTTATTATACTTTGTCAGCTGAAGCAAACCATGTTAAGTGTTTGAGAACCGCGGTCTTTTTTTTACAACGCCCACAAGAGGGATACAGCGCCAACCGCTGTAAAAATGAACGAAATGAACGAAATGACTCAAAAAAAGATTAGTTCAATTTACTGTCCGAGAGTAAAAGATCCGAGTCAGTAAGAAGAGTCGAACTTCCCATCACTAGCGTATAAGCAAACTCCATCAAAAATAGTCTCTAGACTGTATAGAGGTTTAACGAAACAACAAGAAAGGAATACAATGTATATAAAAGTGAAATGGGAAAAAGAGTTTTACATTGAGTTGTCTGAGAGTGATTGGCAGTCCATTTACAAGACGCAACACATCCACAAGTTCTAAGAGATGGAGGGAGTTTGGTTGGAAAAATTTTACACGTTTTAACAAATTAAACATAAACAATTGGGTCAACAACATATCTGTTGGAGACAATGTGGGCAATTGAATGCCAATCACTCTCATATATTCTGGTCCTGTATGAAAATACGAACATTTTGGGACGGGGTTCTGAGGATCGTGGGGGAATTTTTTGGATATAATATTCCTGATGACCCCAGGTATATGTACCTGGGACTGATACCTTAGGGGTAATAGCTAAAGACGATGTGTATCTGTTCAAGATCCTATCCCTTGCGGCTAAGAAAGCCATTACAAGAAGTTGGCTGAAAACTCAACCACCTGGACTGAGCCACTGGCTAGATATTGTTGAAGAAATTCGATCAAGGGAACAAATGACCTATAGCCTACGGATGAAATCTGAGTTATGTAGTGCGAGATGGACAAAATTGCATCTTTATGCAAGATAGTAGTGTCTTCCCCCTGTATTTGTGTTTTGTTCTTGTTTCATTGAATGAAAAATAAAGTTTAAAAAAAACAACAAAAAAAACAAACTGGTACAACTTTGCCAATCCTGGTCCGATCTGAACCAAACTTGCTTGAGGTCACTGTGAACAAGTTGACAAGCTTAAGTTCCTGAAAGTTTTTTTTGTTGTTGGCGAAAGTTGGCGCACATTCTGATTTTTCACGACAGACAACAAAATTCTTATGGATGGTCCGATCCCAACCAAACTTGCTTTGATTGATGATGGGTGGTTGCGGAAGACGACCATGTTGCAGAAAAGGGTACATTAGGAAGTAAAGTCTAACATTCCCACACAAAACATGATATGTGAGTCAAGGGACCTTCCCTGAACACGTTTACGGACATGCCACCCACCCAACAGGAACTCGGCCATTTTAAACAGGAAGTGCCCTTTAACTTGGCCGTACATTGTCCAATCTGCACGAAACTTGATATGTGAGACAAGGAAACTTCCCTGAACACGTTTACGGACACGCCTTTCACCCAACAGGATGTCGGCCAGTTTAAACACGCAGTGCCCTCTAACTTTGTGCAGGGACGCCGCTGTAGTACCGAAAGCGGTGAATGAATGAGAGCTTGAATCCGTTCAGAACCGCTTGTTATTATTTTTTTTCCTCGAAATGAATCGCCTTTTTGAGGCCATAACTCACAGATTTCTGCAAGGTGCATCAAACCTGGTGTAAATTTACGTCTGAAAGTAGTTCGGGGACACTGCGTTCAAAATTGGAAGTGGGCGGGGCTTACAAAAATGAAAAACAGCTTTCATCAGGTCGCTTTTTCTCATGTTTCACGTACATGCACGAAAGTTGGTACATGTTAATCACGTCAGGAAGGTCTAAAAAGTCTGTGCTGGCGCAGCTGTAAGTCCTACAGGAAGGCCGCCATCTTGTGTTGAACAGCCATTTTTTGCCTATTTTGGCCATTTCTTACCAATGGTATTTGAACGAACTTGTCCTAGAGCTTTCATGGGATCACCTTCAAACTTGGTGAGGTCACTGTGGACCAGTTGAGGAGCTTAAATCAATTCTAATAAGTATCATGTTTTTCAAGATAGGGGGCAGCAAAGTTGGTTAAAATTCACACAACAAAACCCTTATAACTTTGCGATGGAAGGTCTGATCTTAACCAAACTTGTGGCGAAGATGCCTATGCAAAAAATGTCAGGTTTGTAAACATTGCCTCCTGGTGGTGGCAGAAAATAAACAAAAAAAAAGTTACTTTACGATTTTGGACTTTTACAGAGATTATCATATCCAACTCAAAATTGGTAAAAAACACCCTAAACACATGGTAGATGATATGTGCTCAACATGATGGCGTATTGTTATATGATGTTGGCATGGTAATGATGAAAAGTTGGATTTTTGCGACAAAAAAACAAACTGCTACAACTTTGTGAATCCTGGTCTGATCTGAACCAAACCTGTTAGGATTGATGATAGTACAGCCCTGAAGACGTCTATATGAAAATATTCAATTTCAAAAGCAGCGCCCCCTGGTAACAGCAGACTTACAGAATTACACTTACAGTTTGTGATGCTTCTCTAACAAGGATTGTTGTATCCACTTGAAACTTCATATGTGGTACCTCAGACCCGTCCTGAATATGTCTGTAAAAGTCCACCTCCCTACAGGAAGTAAAGTCTAACATTGTCTGATCTGCACAAAACTTGATATGTGAGTCATGAGACCTTCCCTGAACACTTTTACAGACATGCCTTTCATCCAACAGGAAGTCGGCCATATTTAACAGGAAGTGCCCTCTAACTTTACGCAGGGACGCCGCTGAAAATAACTAGGACGGAAAATAACTAGTACCGCAAGCGGTGAATGAACGGGATATGAGCTAGAGGACTCCGTGTGCCCACGTCGCCACGCAAGCCCTCGAGCTCGAACCCGTTCAGAACCGCTTGCGCTACTAGGTATTATTATTATTATTATTATTGTTGTTATGATTGTTATTATTATTATTTATGAATTCCTTTTTCCATCCAGGTTAGAGGAGGCTCTGTCAGACTGTATCTGGGCACAGGAACATATGAGAGGAAATGTGGTTATTGACTACAGACAACTGGGACTGCAATTTAAACTGTACAGCTGGCAGGTATGACAAAACTCATTTACATTCTTGCCTTTCTATTGTTGTCGGGACACTAACTTGAAAGCCCCATGAGGTTCATACACACACTGCAGAGATGTTCACAAGTCATTTTTTGAGTCACAAGTCAGATTGTCTCAAATCTTTGAGCTACAGAGTCCAAGCCAAGTCTCAACCAAACATGGTGCAACTGCAAACATGAGGACCAGTCTAGACTTCTATTGATTTTGGCAAAACAAAGTATTATCCATAACCTTGACATTGATACCTATACCTAACTGTAACCTAATCACAATTCAAAAGTTAGCTCTAAACTTAAGATTTAGTTAGCTCTAAAATTAGGTTTTACCTCATGAGGACCAGGTTTTTGTCCATGTGAGCATGACCCACAAATACATTACACTATATACTATATGAATAAATATAAAACCTAGTACTACAAAATAATGCTCTGCCCTTTGTGCTGGTACATAAAAAAAACTCCAACAGCCCTGCATTCACAGAGGGACTCCAGGCTTCATTATTCTTTTTTTCTGCAAATGGAAATGGAAATCCAACCCCTTGACATCTGTCAGTAGTGATGAATGAAAGCAGTGAGATACTGACATGTCATCACCTTGATCGTGTAGTTCAAACAGCGCAAAACAAAGCGACATTGATGGTGGCTGAAGGAGAGGTTGCACAACATAACATATTTCTCATAGGGCAGATAAGACATCCTGGTCCATCCATTGTTAATGCACCTGTGCTCCTCATATATAACTCTACCATTTATAAATTAACAAAACTCTGACAAGGACATCATGCAAAAACTGAAATAATGTAGCAGCATGATTATGAATTAGGCACATCACTGAAACAATCTTAAAGTGAAGTGAAATTTTGAAACAGCAAGAGTGGAGGCCAATGCTGAATTTAAACACACAGCTGGTCAGCTCCGAGAAAGCCGGAATGAACCTTCTATAGTAACCAGCCAGCCCCAGAAACCTCCTGACCTCTTTTTTTGTCTTGGGTATTGGGCAGGCTGCAATCGCTGTCGTCTTTTGTATCTGTGGACGCACCTGCCCGCCCCCCAAGTGGTACCCCAAATACCGTACCTCCCTCCGTCCAATAGCACACTTCCCCGGATTGGCCGTGAGCCCCGCCTTCCTCAGGGACTCAAGCACTGCTCCCACCTGCTGCATATGCTGCTCCCAGGTCTCACTATGAATGATGACGTCATCCAAGTAGGCCACAGCATATGCAGAGTGAGGCCGCAGCACCCGGTCCATGAGGCGCTGAAATGTAGCTGGGGCCCCCAACAACCGAATGGAAGTGTGACAAATTGGTACAAACCATACGGAGTGGAGAAGGCCGTCTTTTCCGTGGACTCTAGCGACAAGGGAATCTGCCAGTAGCCCTTGGTCAAATCCAGTGTCGTGCCCAGCCGATCCAGGAGTTCATCGACCCGGGGCATTGGATAGGCATCGAATTTGGACACCTCGTTGACCCTACGATAGTCCACACAGAACCGTATTGATCCATCGGACTTGCGAACCAGCACGATGGGGCAACACCAGTAACTGTTGGACTCTTCTATTACCCCCATCTCCAACATAGCCTGAAGCTCCGCCTGAACAATTTTTCTCTTGTGTTCTGGCAGCCGCAGGCTGTATGAGACTTGTGCGCCCTGGCAGGGGAGAGAACATGTCACCAAACCGCCACTGCAATGAGGCCACGTCTGCTCTCTGGCCCTGCGAGAGATGGTCGTCAACGGGGACCAGCGCTGACCTGTTGTACAGACGATGTTGACGTTCCTGGGCCTGGAGCAAATTCTCCCGTGATAACTGACCCAGTGAATAGAGTTTTGCCCGCAGGTCCAGGACGTACTGTACCTCGTCTTTGCTGGTGCTTTGACCCACCTCCCAGTTTTCCTTAACCAGGTCCAAGACACCCTGAGGTTTTCTGCTGAACAGGAGTTCAAAGGGAGAAAATCCCGTGGAGGGCTGGGGAACCTCCCGCACCGCAAACAACAGAGGGTCCAACCATTTATCCCAATTACGGCTATCCTCGTGCACAAACTTACGAATCATGTTCTTTAGTGTCTTGTTAAACCGCTCCACCAGGCCGTCGGTCTGGGGATGGTAGACACTAGTCCGGATTGAGCGGACGCCCAGTAAGTCATATAGCTCGTGTAGTGTACGTGACATAAATGATGTGCCCTGATCAGTCAGGATCTCTTTCGGGATCCCAACTCGGGAGATAACTTGAAACAGCACCTGCGCAACACTCTTCGCAGAGATATTGCGCAGGGGCACTGGCTCAGGATAGCGCATCGCATAGTCCACTAGGACTAACACAAAGCGATATCCCCGTGCACTCCGGTCTAATGGCCCGATGAGGTCCATGGCAATTCTATCAAAAGGGACCTCAATTAGTGGAAACGGGCGCAATGGCGCTTTTGGGGTGGCCGGTGGATTGACTAACTGGCATTCACGGCAGGATGCACACCACCGACTTACATCCGCCCAAATGCCCGGCCAGTAAAATCGGGCCATGATCCGGTTCAGTGTTTTATCATATCCCAGGTGGCCCGCCATGGGGTTGTGATGAGCCGCCTGGAAAATTGTTTTGTGGCGGCTTTTTGGTCCCAATAACTGGGTGAGCTCTTCCCCGGTCCGAGCGTCACGACTCGCTCTGTATAGTCTGTCCCTAATGATAACAAAGTAGGGGTGAGTGAGTACTGTGTTAGGGTGAACCTGGATATCCATGCACCTTGTGTGTCACTGTTGATGGTAAAGAACAACGCTTTGACTGTCCCAAGCATGCTGAAGCTGCACTATTTGCAACTCCGATCTCTCCTGGATTTATGGAGTAGTATAGGTGATGGCTAGCCCTGTCTGGCTAGGCTGGGCTGGCTACTGTCACCTGCTAGCTCTGATCGTATGGTTGGTCAAAGAGTGCGTAAGATCTGCCGAGTGACTTTCC